>NC_133376.1:30250188-30558652 GCF_049309525.1 Garra rufa
ATAGTACCTCCCGCAACGACAGCATTGTAAAGATTCATTGGTGGATGTTACATTGATGAAAACGGGGAATGAAAAATGTAAAGGATGTGTCGGTTGTGGGGGTACGGGACTCCACAGAGACATGAGATGAGGTGCTGATGCTTGTGGCAGGACTGATGATTGGAAAAAAGTACCCAGAGGCACACGGGCAGCGCTGGCGTCAGGGTTGATCCAAAAGGAAAGCCAAGAGAGGACGACGATGAGCAGGGTGGGAGCGTATACACCCATCATGTAGAAGCCCACCTGCCGCCTCAGAGTAAAAATCACCTCCACACACGTGTAGTAGCCTATCAAAAAATTCAAAAGGTTGCTTTAAATGGGCATAGATGTTTTTCCTGGAATCGCATCTAATGGCTACCTCTTCAACAGGACCAGAGAGAGCTCATGTACACATTAGTGCCATTCATGGAAAGTGTAAAGCTTTTACCTGTCCCTGCGTAGTACTTGGTGCAGTTGCCATATTCAATGTCCTCTTGTTTAATATCGAACTGAGGCAGAGCGATCTCATCCATCTGTACAGGATCACCAGACTGCCACATGAACTGCAGGTCATCTGTGGTGTAGCCAACTACACACACACACACACACACACAGAGACTAATTAAATAAGGTAATAAAAAAATAATGCCACAAATAACAGTAATATCTGCCCAAGAAAAGCCTGTAAAATAGGGCACAATGCACTGTTATAATATGAAGGAAAATTCTGTATTGATTTTTCACAGATGTTTTACCCACATTTTGGGTAATTTTACCCACATGTTTTAAATTTAAGTGAAGTGTCTGTAAACTTTCCAGTACCTTTTATGTTTTTCTACTCATTTTTTCATACACCAGAGACTGACTTTTCAGTGTCACATGATCCTTCAGAAATCATTCTAATATGCTAATGTATTATCAGTGTTGGAAACAGTTGTGCTGCTTAATATATATATATATATATATATATTGGAACCTGTGATACTTTTTTCAGGGTTTTTTGATAAATAAAATGTTAAAAAGAGCAGCATTTATTTAAAATAGAAAACTTTTGTAACAATAAACACCTTGTTCAGAGTTTGGAGTCAGTAATTTTTTTCTTTCTTTCTCTATTTGAAAGAATTAATACTTTTATTCAGCAAGGTGTGTTAAATTGATTAAAAAAGTTATAGTAAAGACTTATATTGTTAGAAAAGATTTCTAATAAATGCTGTTCTTTTTAACTTTTTATTCAGTCCTGAAAAGCATCACAGGTTCCAAAAAAGGCAGCACAACTGTTTCCAACACTAATAATAATAAAAGTAATAGAATGATTTCTGAAGGATTATGTGACACTGAAGACTGGAGTAATGGCTGATGAAAATTCAGCTTTGCATCACAGAAATAAATTATATTTTAAAGTATATTAAAATAAAAAACTATTTTTGAATTGCAATAATATTTCATAATATTAAATTGTTTCTGTATTTTTGATTAAAAAAAAAAAACTTGAGTGGCAGTGTATATATATATATATATATATATATATATATATATATATATATATATAATGAAATGTATAATTGTTCCTTATGGCTGAATTGTACTTGTTTAAAGGAATAGTTAACCAAAAAAGAAAATTCTATCAATAATTACAATTACTGAATTACTTATAATTACTCATGTTGTTCCAAACTTGTGAGACCTTCGTTCATCTTTGTAACACAAATTAAGATATTTTTGATGAAATCCAAAAGCTTTCTGACCCTGCATAGACAGCAATGAAACTGACATGTTCAAGGTCCAGAAAGGTAGTAAGGACATTGATAAAATAGTCATTGACAACAGTGGTGGTTCAACCTTGACTTTATGAAGCTATGAAAATACCTTTTGTGAACAGTGAAAACAAAAATAATGACTTTATTCGACAATTACTTCTCTTCCCTGTCAATCTTCGATGCACACTCACGACAATACCACACTTGTGTGGAGTTGCTGATGCAGGAGAAGAAATTGTTGAATAAAAACATTATTTTTGTTTTCTTTGCGCACAAAAAGTATTCTCGTAGCTTCATAAAATTACGGTTGTTGTCAAATGAGCTATTTTAACGATGTCCTTACTATATTTCTGGGCCAGAAAGCAGGGTCAGAAAGCTCTTAATTTATCTTAATTTATGTCCCGAAGATAAACAAAGGCCTTACGAGTTTGGAATGACATAAGGGTGAGTAATTAATGACAGAATTTTAATTTTTGGTTGAACTACCCCTTTAACAACATCTGCGTAAACTATTTCCACTGTTTTCTGTCAGCATGACATCAAATACAACATCAAATATCTTAATTTCCTTCATTTTCAGGTCTAGTAACAACAGAACCTGGAAACTGATCATTTGTTTTAGTTAACTCTGAAACATGGTAGCATAAAAACAAAATTACCCTCCTTTTCATGTAAACATTTATCCTCTTATTATTTTCACATCAAATACTTCTAAATGACTGTATTCATATTCACGCACAGCTCTCAAGCTGCATTTTGCATCGCTGGGTGTCCATGGGGAAGAGAGTCAAGTCCAGTGGACAGGAAAGGGTAACAGACAACCTGAGAATGGAAAAAATAAGAAAATTTGAGTACTAGACAATGAATCATGCAGCAGCAGCAGCCTGGTCAGTTTGAATCAGAGTAGTCATTTTGAATGGGGCATTTAACATAGCTTTTCCCTAAAACACTACATAATCATCCATATATGTGACCCTGGACCACAAAACCAGTCATAAGGTTAAATTTGACAAAACTGAGATTTATACAACATATGAAAGCTCAATAAATAAGCTTTCTATTGATGTATGGTTTGTTAGGATAGGACAATATTTGACTGAGATACATCTATTTGAAATCAGAAATCTGAGGATGCAAAAAAATCAAAAAGACTGAGAAAATCACCTTTAAAGTTGTCCAAATTAGGTTCTTAACAATGCATATTACAAATCAAAAATTACATTTTGATATGTTTACAGTAGGAATTTTACAAAAAATCTTCATGGAACATGAACTTTACTTAATTTCTTAATGATTTTTGGCATAAAAGAAAAATCTAAAATTTTGACCCATGCAATGTATTTTTGGCTATTGCTACAAATATACCCCAGCGACTTAAGACTGGTTTTGTGGTCCAGGGTCACATATGGTCACCGAAACATCATATCAATTTGCACTTAAAGTGGTCATCGGATGCAGAATACACTTTGACATGTTTGAACATAAATGTGTGTTGGCAGTGTGTGTACACAACCACCCTATAATTATAAAAATTCACATTATTTTTTTTTATCTCTATAAATAATATCCCCTTTCTCAAATCAAGACATTCTTAGGTTCTTGGCTATGTGACGTCACCTAGACCAAGGCCGCTCTCACAATAGTTGATTGACACTGGCGTTTTACCTGTTGTTCGATGTAAAAATCAATATAGCAGTCGTCATTTACTCCCGACATCTGAGCCACTTAAAACGCAGTTGATTGATTTGTTTTTTAAAGGAATGCGGTCTGCCTAAATGCGTCTATGTTTGCGCAAATCATTTGTGATCCAGCTTCCCCTACAGAAGAAGTGAGTATAAGGTTCTTTTATGAATTTTTGCAAATCGCCTTTCCTAATAATGTGCTAGTTAGCCAGTTCTGCAGCTAAATGCAGAAGAAAGGGGTGGGGTGAGCAGAGCTCATTAGCATTTAAAGAGACATGCAACAAAACAGGTTGCTGTGAACAGAGCTGTTTTTGACAAGTTAAAAGGGGTGTTTTTTACCCTACCATTGAAAAATTTTAACCAAAGCATGTTATAGACTTTTCATTAAGACCCTAATGAATCATATCAACTTGTGGAAAATAGGCATCTGATGGCCCCATTAAATCTTTAATTTTAAAACCATGGACATTAATAAGAAATAAAATAGAACATTAAAGGTATATTCACATATTGGATTTAAAGATTCATGCATAATATATTCAGCAACATTGCAAAGACTTATTTTATCGCCCGGTTGCATCACTTAATTTCTTCACTTTATAACTTCATAAATGAAACAGACATGAAAGGTCTTTCCCAACGGTGAGATAAATTCTTCATGCAGTTCCCTTTATTGTGCACAGTATGCACACCAAGGCATATTTATTTAAAACACCATTAACACATGAAAGCTTTTTGGTTTTCTGCTGTAATCTGACAAGCACAGTCTCAGATGCAGCAAAGAGCTACTTTTTACACCAGTGAGGCCACACAGCACTTGAGTGCATGGACTGAAGCGCTGTGCCAAGATATTTTTGTAAAGGCCTGGGAGAGGTTAGAGAGAATGAACGTTTCCCTCTAAGATCTGTTTTTGTTTAAGATGTATCTTTATGGTGCATTATACAAATTATCAGAGAGGAAGAGAAAGAGACCAGGGTTAGGATGTAAGATGGGGTCAGACGAGAAAAGACGGAGCACACAAAAATACAAAATAAAGACTCCTTATGAACATAAACATTGCATTCGTCATATGATCTTGCTCTAAACAATGTTTAGTTATGAAAACTGTTAATTGTTATTATGTATTAAGCAGGAGAAAGTCTTTTTTTGTCACTTACAATATCCAATATACTGGACCTTTTGACGCAAGTATATTAAATAGTTTATATCTTGCAATTCTGACTTTATAACTCAATTACAAGTTTATATTACGCAACTCCTACTTAATTTCTCAAAATTGCTAGTTTATATCTCACAATTCTAACTTTATAACTCAGAATTGCATGTTTATATCTAATATCTCATTTGTGAGTTTATATCTCACAGTTCTGACTTTATTACAATTGCGATTTTATGTCTTGCAATTCTGACTATAACTCACAATTGAGTTTATATCACAATTCTGAGGAAAAAGTCAGAATTCTGAGTTTATATCTCACAATTCTGACTTTATAACTCGCAATTGCGATTTTATGTCTTGCAATTCTGACTATAACTATATAGTCAGAATTGTGGCAAAAACAGGCTTCCATAGATACAATCATATTTTTGTATTATTATTATTTAATTATTTATCTTTTTTTATTTTCCATTTTCATTTAAATTTTAGAGTAAAGTTTTAGCAATTAGTTTTTATTCATTTTTATTTCAGTTGTAGTTTTAGTTATTTTGATACATGAAGTTTAACTAAATGAAATTAAGCTGTCATTTCTGAAATCTGACTTTAAAAAAAAATTAATCTTTTCCAGTACAATGGACATTTAGAACAAAGAGGTTATGGGAGCAAAGGGATAATAAGGTGTGATAATAAGGGGTGATATAAGGTGTGTCAGTTTCATGAAGGAAAAGAGATAGAAAAGATATAAAACGTAAAGTCTATACATGTATTTGAGGAAGTTGAAGGCCAGTTGACGAGTAAAGACAGCATTTATTTCAGGGAGGTATAATATGAAATAAACACTCTTGTTTCTTTTTGAAAGTCTCTCATTAAGACAGTAATCCTCTGCCACACACATACCCAGAGACAGAGCAAGGCATCCTGGGCCGATGCCAAAAGTGAGAACGGGCTCACAGAAGACCACCCAGCTCATGCTGTGATCCGGGTGGCATGGAAAAACACTATGGAAATACATTTGCCTCAGACATAACAGAGCAAAACGTGATGCTCTTAAACACACTTCCCATCCGGACCGAAATGGCTCTGTGCCAGTGTTTAGATTTTATCTTTACCCTAAACTGGAGCGTGTCCAATGCCCGGCTGGCACGGTGACCACTGTTACAACTCACGTTTGTGTCAGCGGAACGGCTTGTGGAGTTGTTTACCTTTATAAATAACTGTTTGTTTAAATCTATCTGTGTTGATAAACAAAAAAAGATGTAGATTAGAATAAAAATTTCCATAGCACTGCATAGACAGATCTACAGCAGGTGTGGTCACTGACTACTAGAAGTCTCTAAGAGTTCCATTCACTCAGCAGGACCTGTAGATAAAGCGGTGGAAAGATAATGACAGAGGTGTCCACCACTGCTAAAGGACTGAACTTTCACATGGGATCAAATAGCAGGAGCTGTAATTTAGGTGTCAGTGCTGAGGTGAAATCCTAGGGTCAACAGATGTATCGAATCGCCAATTCTCAGATCACTTTAAGTCCCCTGAGGTTTATTAAAAGCATTAAGAAGAGCTCGGAGAAGGAGAAGTCACTGTTCCCTGTCACTCAAATGTGTTTTTTCTGTTATTTCACTATATATACTTTTTAAGACACTTATTTTAGTTGTATCAATACTCAAATTAGTATGGGAGCCTGTTTCTACCTCAGACTAATTAGGTAATTAGGACTCCATTTCTTATAATTGTGAGTTTGTTTATTGCAATTTAACTCGCAATGTAATTTTATATACAATACTGTTCAATAGCTTGTGGTCATTTTGAAATAAATAATTTTACTCAGCAAAGATACTGAGTAAAGGGGACTGTAAAGACTTTTACAGTAATCGTGAGTTTATATCGCAATTCTGACTTTATTTCTCAAAATTGTGAGTTTATATCTCACAATTCTGATGTTAAAACACAATTGCGAGTTTATATCACAATTCTGTCTTAATTTCTCAGAATTGTGAGTTTATATCACACAATTCTGACTTTATTTCTCAGAATTGTGAGTTTATATCTCGCAATTCTGACTTTATAACCTGTAATCGCAAGTTTATGTCACACAATTCTGATTTAATTTTCCAGAATTGTGAGTTTATATCACAATTCTGACTTTTATAACTTGCAGTTGCGAGTTTATATCACACAATTCTGACTTCATTTCTCAAAATTGCTTATATTTCACAATTCGGACTTTATAACTCACAATTGCGAGTTTATATCTCACAATTATGACTTTATTTCTCAGAATTGTGAGTTTATATCTCACAATTCTGTCTTTATTTCTCAAAATTGTGAGTTTATATCTCACAATTATGACTTTCTTGTTTATATCTTGGAATTCTGACTTCATAACTTGCAATTTCTAGTTTATATCACACAATTCTGACTTTATTTCTTAGAATTGCGACTTTTATTTCTCAGAATTGAGTTTATATATCACAATTCTAAGAAAAAAAGTCAAAATTGTAAGTTTGTTTCATGCCATTCTGAGAAAAAAAAACAGAATTGTGAGTTAAAAAGTCACAATTACCTTTTTTATTTTTTATTCAGTGACGAAAACTGGCTTCCATAAAAAAATTCAGCTTTGACATCACAGGAATATATTACAATATACTAAAATAAAAAAAAATATATTTATTATAAATTAAAACAATAGTATTTTTTTTTAATATTAATGATATTTCACAATTGTATTTATTTATTTAAATCAATTGCAACCTTAGTGACCATAAACTTTCAAAATCATAAAAAAAAGTATGGGCTAACTTTTGAATGGTAGTTTATCTCACATATGCAACATTATTTCTCCTAACTGCGATGTTAAATCTTGTAAGTGCAACTTAATTTCTCACAATGTGACATTGTGTCTTATTTTAAACTTCATCTCAGTTTTATATTTCATTGCTCTGTAACAGGCTTCCATAAATTTACAAACATGCTGAACCATTAATTTCAACACCTTCAGATTAAACTCCTGCATAGTAATTTGTTCCACTTTAAAAGGCCTTGACACCTGATAAACTCTTGTGTTTGCTTCGTTTTGATTGCTGCGGTAAATAATGCGAGTAGGTGTTACCAGCACTCAGACCTCATTTGTCACCATCCACAAAGACAGAGCAGTTGGATACTTTGCAGGAAGAGAGCATAAAAGTTCACCTCATGCTGATGAGGACGTCTCCGTTTCTGAAGATAAAGAGCAGGATGTTCTCCTGAGTAACGTCGTGAAAGTTAGCGCTCTTTTCGTTGGCGAAGAAAAGATCGGGTTTCCACAGGCATTTGAACATCTTCGGGTCAACGGTGAGCGAGTCCGACTTGAAATCCTGTGGAAGCCGGAGTCTAGGGTCGTTCCAGCGCTGTCTCAAAAAGATGTTGACACGATAGTCCTAGAAAACACAAGCCAAAACATCCATTAAGGTTTTCACAGATTCAATCAAGCCTGAAAAATCAAGTATTTTGTGATACCGAAAATTTGCTGGTGGGTGGGTGAGTGGCAGTTAGCAGGGCTGACACCTGTCTTTGTGTTACGTGACAGGAACTGTGAGAAGCTTTGATTTGGACACAAAAACAGCACATTAGTCCTTAGGGTGACAGAGGAGCCCAGGTGTCTTAGGCGTCGCCATGGCAACCAGCATTTCTCACGACCTCTGAGTGATGTTTTAAAAAACGCTCATCTCTGAAGTATCCAGGCTCCAATAACGGCTGGTATTGAAAGCGCACATCTGCGGCGCTTGGAGCTGCTCCTATTTACATTTCCAACTATCGCAAACATCAGAGGCGTGCGGCGGGTGCTGCAATGAGGGCTCGCACTGTATGTGAACACCTACACTAGGGAAAACACAGGGTTCGTTAAGTCAGATTGGCCCCAGCTTCCCTGTCGGCTTGCGTGAGCAAAAGGCTTTGAAGTGGCATTTTCTAGTGGAGCTTGTTTTGCTAGCGCTGATACCGTGAAGACAGACGACATGCCAAATAAAATGGCCACACTCCAGCTGTACTAGGTCAAGTGAATTCGGTTCCTAAATGTTTCTGGGTGTGTTGTCCCTGCGTGTATGATTCACATCTTGGTATGTCCTGTTTTCCATTCAGGACTCTGACCAGGAACATTCGGGATGTATTACACACACCATGGATGGCACTGTGTCATCCCAGCTAACATGGAGCATTTTCAGAACAGGTTATGAACAAACGTTCTTCCGATAACGTTAACAGAATGTTTGTTCAAAGTTATCTGGTGTTTGATAATGTTCTCAAACTAAATTTGTTACCTTGGTTTACTAAATCCTGTACACAAGTTACTAATTCATTCCCTCGTTTTAAGTCATGCACAGAATTTACTGATTTGTTCTCTCAATTTACTAAATCGTGCGCACAAGTTACTAATTCGTTCCTTTGTTTTATGTAAATCATGCACAGAATTTACTAATTCGCTCCCTCGTTTAAAGTAAATCATGCACACGATTTACTCATTTGTTCCCTCTGTTAACTCAACCATGCACATGAGTTACTAATTTGTTTCATTGTTTAAAGTAAATCATGTGCACAATTTACTAATTCGTTCCACCTGGTTTACTAAATCTTGCACACAAGTTACTAATTCGTTCTCTCGGTTTACTAAATAGTGCGCACAAGTTACTAATTCGTTCCTTTGTTTTAAGTAAATTATGCACAGAGTTTACTAATTTGTTCCATCTGTTAACTAAACCGTGTGCATAAGTTACTAATTTGTTTCCTTGTTTAAAGTAAACCATGTTTACAATTTACTAATTCGTTCCACCTGGTTTACTAAATCTTGCACACAAGTTACTCATTTGTTCTCTCAGTTTACTAAAACTTGTGCGCAATTTACTAATTCGTTCCTTTGCTTTCAGTAAATCGTGCACAATTTACTAATTCGTTCCCTCGGTTTACTTAATTGTGCACATAAGTTGCTAATTCATTCCCTTTACCAAATCGTGCACAGGAATTACTAATTCGTTCCCCCAGTTTACTAAATCATACACACAAGTTACTAATTTGTTCCCAAGTCTTAGGTAAATCATGCACACGATTTACTAATTTGTTCCCTCTGTTAACTAAACCGTGCACATGAGTTACTAATTTGTTTCATTATTTAAAGTAAATCATGTGTACAATTTACTAATTCATTCCACCTGGTTTACTAAATCTTGCACACAAGTTACTAATTCGTTCTTTTGGTTTACTTAATTGTGCATATTAAATGAACTGTGCATATTAAATGTGCATATAATGAATTGTGTAATTCATTCCCTCGGTTTACCAAATCCTGCAGGATTTACTAATTCGTTCCCCCAGCTTATTAAATCATACACACAAGTTACTAATTTGTTCCCTCGGCTTACTAAATACTAAATTTGTTTCCTTGTTTCAAGTAAATCATGCACATGATTTAATTTGTTCCCCAGGTTTACTAAGTTGTGCGCACAAGTTACTAATTCATTCCATCGTTTACTAAATCCTGAGCACAAGTTACTAATTTGTTCTCTTGTTTAAAGCAAATCGTGCACACGATTTACAAATTTGTTCCCCCAGGTAACCAAATCGCACACGATTTACTAATTAGTTCCTTTGGTTTATTAAAACGTTTCATACCATCAGTATACTAAACTGTGCACACAAGTTCATTCCCTTGGTTGACTAAAGCATGCTCACAAGTTACAATCGTACAGTTTGCTCCCTTGTTTTAAGTAAATCAAGTGCACAATTTACTAATTTGTTCCCCCTGGTTTATTAAATTGTGCGTACAAGTTATTAATTCATTCCTTCGGTTTACTAAAACTTGCGCACAAGTTACTAATTCATTGTTTTCAGTAAATCATGCACAATTTACTAATTCGTTCCCTCTGTTTACTAAATTGTCCACACAAGTTACTAATTTATTCCCTTGCTTTATTAAATCATACACACAAGTTACAGTTGTGCACAATTTGTTCCCTTGTTTTAAGTAAATTATGTGCACAATTTACTATTTAGTTCCTTCGGTTTATGAAATTGTGTGCATAAGTTACTAATTCTTTCCCTCGGTTTACTAAATTGTGAGCACAATTTACTAATTCGTTCCCACGATTTACTAAATTATGTGCGCGAGCTACTAATTCATTCCCTCGGTTTACTAAATAATGCGTATGATTTACTAAATTGTTCCCTCGTTTTAAGTAAATTATGTGCACAGCTGACTTAATTGTTCCCTTGGTTTACTAAATCATGCGCACAATTTACTATGTCTTTCCATCGTTTGTGGACAGGAAGTAGAACAAATTGTTATTTTGTGTGTACAATGTACTTTTTTTTTTTTTTTTACCTGGCTGCATGTAATGTGTGGGGCTCCGTATGAATCCAGCAGTATTTTTCATCTGTGACATTATTATTACAGTTACATTATCATAGTTAAATTTAGAACAAATTTTAAAGCAATACCATAAAGATTACAGTAATCGTCTATAGTTATCGGGCCTTTACTGTTGACATAACCAAGAAAAAAATGTTTTTAAAACTTTTTTTTTAAATCAATGTTTTAAATGCTCAGAAAACATTCATAAATACAATTTTTATAACTTAATGAGAAGTTTAGCAAAATATTCTTAGAACTTTTTTTTGTTAGCTGTAGTGTTTACAAGTGTTGTTTTGTTGGACCTTCCTGTCCAAATGGTAATAAAGTGCTAAACAAGCTGTGGTAGGCAAAGTGGCCTACTTCTTACTAGTCAGGTCTCTAGAGAGGTTATGAATAGCCTTTTTGTATTTCTGTCATATACCACCTGTGCATTTTAAGGTTAACCGCAGCAGAACGATGCAACAACAAAATGGGACCTCATTTCCAATGCTATAAAAGCCTGGTGTCACGCAACACTCCTGTAGAAGTGACTGCAAAACTATATTCAACCTATGACACCATGCAGTGCCGGGCAGAAAACATGGCCCTCTGATGTGTTTCCAGGGGAAATATTTTCAGTGGAGGTGATCTGAGACACTCTGGCATGATGGGTTGTTTATGGGTGTCACTGCTCATAAGAAGCCAGACGTAAGATTGTGGGGTCTGGAGCTGATTTTTTTCCCCCGGTAGAGTGTTAAGTAAACACGGTAAGCCTAAAATAAAGCACACAGTCATGAATCCAATCGTCCGTCTGGTAGGAGTTGTCTAACAATCTGACATTTTAAAAACTAGTTTTTAAGACTGATCTATTCTTTTCCAATCCAATAATTGATTTCAATATCAATGACATTTTAAGATTCAGAAAGTCCTCGGTTTACTAAAAAAAAAAAAAAAAAAGTTAAATATTGAGGAAAATAGAACTCAGTGGCCAAAGTACACCTCAAAAGGTTGTGTCATCAGAAACTGTGAATCATTTAAATAGCAAATGTCACTTTTTAACTGATTTTTCTTCAGCTTGTTTTGATAAACATCAACATTCAAGAAACATTTTGTTTTTGTTTGTGTACAGTGACATTACAAACTAATTGACTGATTATTGGAAAGAACATACTCTGATTTAATCAATACAGTGACATTGCAATGTAAATATTTCAATTTCAAGCAAACAAATGTCGGAAAATATGTAACTAATTATTTACACTACCATTCCAAATGTTTGAGCCCAGTCTATTTTGATTTTAAGAAATAGAACTGCCCCCCTGGTTTAGTTTCTATTTCCAATAAACTGTTATTTTAAACAAAATGTATCACAGTTAACAAAACCATGGAAAAAAATTATATATTTTTGTGTTTACTGTTGTATTGTTTATTGTGTATGAAAAGACAAAAGCGATGTGGAATACCATAGTGGTCTCTTGGATGGACCCAAAGCTGTTGATGAAAATGTTGACACGATCCTCAACAGGAATACCTAAAAACATAAACAATACGTCTCAGCACATCAATTACTCCATTAAACAAGACGCACCAAAGTCATTCTAACAATTTAAGCAGTGCACTTTCTCACGGACTATAACATTAACTATTTGGTTTATACCATGAAACATATGTTTTCACTTTATGTATACTACGTGGAAAGCATGGCATTATAGGAAAATGCTTCAACTACTCCACTGCTATTCCTATTCCCAAGATTATAATGTTGACTTTAATGACTGCCAGGAGCTTTCATCTTGCCCAGATATGAAGAGCAGCTGGCTGGCCATAGGGAGTAATAACACTGAATCATACAGTGAGCTCTTAACACTCAGACCACATCAAGGCCCACGTTTACGCTGAATGCCAGCGAGCAGGGAGGCAACAGAGGTTCTCACTCTTTACAACCTGCTTCATTATATCAGGAAAGGCTGCCAACAGTAGCATAACCTCGAATGACGTATCTGCCACAATGTATACACATACAATAAAACATGCTTTGTAATGTTTAATAAGTGGACATAAATATATACGCTGACAGGTGGGCGCGCAGAAGACAATGTAATTATAGTAAGTGAACAAGGAAAGGAATGCTTGTTAAGAAAAATGTTTGTTTTGAGTGGTTGCTAGAGGGTGTCTACATGGCTTCTGGGGTGCTGCTAGATAGATGAGACGGCATAATAAATCTTGTTCATAATTATATGCATCACGACACTAGTACTGACCTTTGAAGTTGGGGCGAATTCTTGGGTCATAGGTGATTAAAAGCCTGTTGAGGATGTTGCTGGTTGAATTTGCTGGAACCCGTGCCAGATCCTCTGACGATAGCTGCCTGAAGGGATCACAGACAGGGGACTTTAGGGTGCAACCATTAACAACAACGAAACTATGTGAAATCATGCTCTTGTTTAAAGTTTCAGTCATTTGTTTATTAAAAATGTTTATTAAAAATGGCCGCATTTTTACAGCATTAGAGCAGATTAACTGTTAGTTATCTGTTAGTCTGAAGTGTCCATAGTCAACATGATAATGAATACAAATGCACTTACGAAGGGCAGTAAACCTGTTTTCCTTTCTTCTTTCCTTTCTTAGCAGATTTTTCTTTGGTGAATCCTCCTTCCATCCAGAGGCAGATGATAAGCAACAAGAAAATCGCCTTTACAGCCTTCATATTACAGCAGTTCAACATCTGGAAGAGAAACAACACATACAATAAGAGCAGGTATATATGTATTACATTAGCTGCATTGTACTAACATTATTTCTAGCATGGTTATCAGGTGATTTAGTGATGTTTAAATAATGCTGTTATTTTATATGACAATATTTATAAAGGATAGTTCACCCAAAAATTGAAATTCTGCCATTATTTACTCACCGTTGTGTTGTTCCAAACCCATAAGACCTTTGTTCATCTTTGGAACACAAATTAGGATATTTTTGATGAAATCCAGGAGCTTTCTGACTCTCCGTGGACAACAACGCAACTACAGTACCATGTTCAAGACCCAGAAAGGTAGGAACAAACGTCATTAAAATAGAGCTGCAAAACAATTAGTCACGATTAATCAATTCAAAATAAAAGTGTATGTTTGCATACTATATGTGTGTATTGTGTATATTTATTATGTATATATAAATAAATATCAAGGAAAATATGTTAGATTTATATATAAAATATTTATATTTATATAGAATATAAATTATATACATATAAGTGTTTTCATACAAATATATTAAATACATACAAATTTTTTTTTTAAATATATACGTACATTTATGTGTGTTTTTATTTAAATTAACACATTACACACACATATTTAGTTTGCAAAACTTATTTTAAATCGATTAATCGTGACTGATCATTTTGCAGCTCTACATTAGTACATTAGTTCACCAAAAAATGAAAATTAGCCCATTATTTACTCACCCTCCAGGCATTCTAGGTGTATATGACATCTTTCAGACAAATCCAATCGAAGTTGTATTAAAAATTATCCCTATTTTCAAGCTTTAGAATTGCATGGGTGGGTGTTTCTCTTCATCAGTCCAAAACAAGTTCAATAAAGTGCATCCATCTATAATAAAAAGTGCCTCACACAGGTCCAGGACGTGAATAAATGGCTCCTGTGGCGAATCAATGCATTTTTGTAAGAAAATTGTCCATATTTAAACATAATCATTTTAATCTAGCTTGCGCTAACAGTCGTACACGGAAGCAGCTCATCAGAAGTGATGAACGCCAACGTGCCATGGAGAGATCAAAACAAAACAACGGCCCCTAATAGATGTACAAAACGAGGATTTGTAAAGAAAAATGTCAGAGGATTTCGATATATGCCAAGAGGAGACTGGTTTTCCTTTGCTTTTCCTTTGCTGCAATGTGGACGTCCAACGTCATCTGCTCGGAAGGGCTTCCATGTACAACCATTTGGCGCAAGCTAGTGATTATTGCATTTTAAATATGGATATTTTTCTTACAAAAGTGCATCGATTCGCTATAGGAGGCCTTTATTCACCCCTCGGAGCCACGTGAGGCACTTTTTATTATGGATGGATGCACTTTATTGGACTTGTTTTGGACTGATAAAGAGAAACACCCACACATGCAATTCTAAAGCTTGGAAATGCCAGGATAATTTTTAATATAACTCCGACTGGATTCATCTGAAAGAAGGAAGTCATATTCACCTAGGATGCCTGGAGGGTGAGTAAATAATGGGCTAATTTTGATTGAGCCAACCCTTTAAAATAGTCTACGAGTGCCTATAGTCTATAATTGGTTCAGCCGTAATTTTATCAAGCTACAAGAATACTTTCGTGCAACAATTTATTTTGTTCAACCATTTCTTCTCTTGTGTGTTAGTCTTCACTGTGCGTTCATGAAAGTTACAGAAAAATCCAATATGCATACAACACAGAAGAGAAGAAATTGTTAAATAAAGTCATTGTTTTTGTATTCTTTGCACATAAAACATATTCTCAGCTTCTTAAAATTACGGTTGAACCACTGATGTCACATGGACTTTTTTAACAATGTCCTTACTACCTTTCTGGGTCTTGAACATAGTAGTTACGTTGTTGTCTGTGCAGGGTCAAAAAGCTCCTGTATTTCATCAAAAATGTCTTAATCTGTGTTTCGACGATGAACAAAGGTCTTATGGGTTTGAAACGACATCAGTATTTAATGACAGAATTTTCATTTTTGTCTGAACTATCCCTTTAACAACTACTGTTTTGAAAAAATAACAAAAATTTGATATTTTTTTCTTTGTTCAAAGCCTTTCATAAGCAGAGCACTGAAATTCCCAGCAACTTTAATGAATAACAGCATCCTCTCCCAGAGGACATACAGTTAGGGCAACACTACGCTGGGCTGTCTTGGAGACTGATGGTCCATTGGCTCAGGAAATGTGGTTCTGTTGTATCCGCGACCGCTTTAAAAATGGTTATGGGTGTCAGTCACTGTGGGTGGTTTGACAATGTGCTTCTACAGTTTTTGTTTCCACAAATTATATAGGACAAATTAGTAAATTATTACTAAAATGAACCATTTTGCCAATTGTAAAAATTGCATGTGCATTATGGGAATATTAACAGGATTTCTTCATTTAAAATTTGCAAAGACACAGTTATGCCTATAGTAAGACCTACATGTCAGCAGTTTGAAAAATGCTATTTGACTCATGTCCTCTATACAACACAACCATCCACGAGTGTCCCAAACGTAGAGGAGAGGAAACAATTGGAAAGATCAGCATGAGGAATTCCCCTCTGAGGAACTCTGCCAGAAAACTCCCCTGTCTAGACTCTTCCACCCTCCACCTCTGGAGGCCTGATTCTGCGCCAGTGCATTGATCATCATCTTAACCGAAACAGGCCAGCGTTCATGCACACTCCTCCAATCTCTCACTCATTCCATCATTATTATTATCACCAGATGCCTGTGTTTCTCTTTCACATCTCTCCATATCTCTCAATCGCTTTCTCTCTCTCATTCCCTTTCTTTTCACTGATTCAGCGGTCATGGCAATTTGAGTTTAATGTTCTTGCTTGGAAAGACACACACAAGCTCTGACTGCAGGTCCACATATGAAGTATAGAAATTCAAGTAATGGATTATAATGTTTTACTACGGAAGATAATTTAAGGAAAGGAGAGACATGGTTTTGCTTTATTTTCACAACAGACTAAATCTAAGTAAACCTGACCCTTATTCAATTGAAACACTTCTCCTTTTTTTGGCCGTCTGCCCTTAGTAAGTCTGACTGCTTCATTCACAGCTAAAAAAAACTCACTTACTCCACTTACACGCAGGTGATGTTCATTTTTCATATCATGATTCCTGACCTATAATAAAGATCTGTACAGCAGCCTAAGGTAAAGCAGATAAGCAAGTATTAGAGGTAACCGAAGTGAAAAAACATATATATTATGTTCAATATATTAATTTAGGGCTACTGTAGAGTGCTGTACAGTATGCAGAAGAGGTATAAACAAACTGCTGATGTGTGTGTGTGTGTGTGTGTGTGTGTGTGTGTGTGTGTGTGTGTGTGTGTGTGTGTGTGTGTGTGTGTGATGATTGAATAAATTCAAATACATTTCAAACCTAATACTAAAGTATATAATGTTTTAGTAAAAAATAATAATAATAAAACAAAATTATTATTTCAATACAATTACCAAATATTCATTACACACATGCATGTAATGGTTTTGATTCACTAATAAAAGAAAATCATAATTAGGCCTAAATTACATAATTTTAGCCTGACAGATGATGCCCATATTGGCAAACCCCACCACTCTGATCTCACACTGACATTTTAGGTTTATGCAAAAGCGTAAAGGTGTAACAGCGACCTGTGGATGCAAGTTGAAGAAGTTGCATTCAGGCATGATAGAAAATAAAGCAGGTTACGGTCGCAGATGGGAGAGAGGGGAAACATAGCAACAGCATCCTCCATGACGACGAGGGGGTTGGGATTACGATGTTGAGGGGAAATACAACACAGAATGACAGCATATACACGCGTCGCACCTCCCCCCATTCATCATACACTTTTAAAACGCTCGATCGCTCTTTTCTTTAAATAATACCCGCGGTTTCACTCACCATTTCAAGATGGTAACGGTTGTTGTTCCACAGATCCGGTCCAGTGGCGCTGACAGTGCAATCGGTCGTTAAAAAGCCTTCATGACCAGTCGCCGTCTATATCTCATTCTGCTCGTCGTTCCCTCAGTCGGCGCGAAACGTTGGAATAGCGTTCATAATGACGGCGAATCCTGTTGGTTTTTCTTATCTTTTTCAATTTTATGAATCTGAACAGAATCTATATTCCCGCTGTCCTATTGCATTGGTAAAGGGTTGCCAAGATGGAGCCTTGTGTGTGCACCTGTCATGCAACATGCGCAGTAGAACGCTGTACAAGGACAGAATTAATTACACAGCTTCCACAAGCAGCACTGGAACATAATGCAAGGCCATCACACTTGCTCTGCCGTTTCAGCACAAGTATGTTCCTGAAAATGATTAGCACACGCAGTATTCTCTATTGTGTCTGTATGGTGCTTGAAATTGTGCTTTTGTAAGAGAAAGAAGAATACATACAAGAATGATTGAACACAAGGATGTATGCAAAAATGCAATAAGGAATTAATGCAAAGAGGGAGAGACATAAATACAGTTTAAGTCAAAAGTTTACATACACTTTGCAGAATCGGCAAAATGTCAATTATTTTACCAAAATTAGAAGAATCATACAAAATGCATATTATTAGTTATTTAGTACTGAATAAGATATTTAACATAAAATACGTTTACATATAGTCCACAAGAGAAAATAATAGGTCAAATTATAAAAATGACCCTGTTCAAAGGTTTATACACAATTGATTCTTAATACTTAGTTGTTACCTGAATGATCCACAGCTGTTCTTCGGAAAAGTCCTTCAGGTCCCACAGATTCTTTGGTTTCTCAGCATTTTTGTGTATTTGTACTCTTTCCAACAATGACTGCATGATTTTGAGATCCATCTTTTCACACTGAGGACAACTGAGGGACTCATATGCAACTATTACAGAAGGTTCAAATGCTCAGTGATGCTTCAGAAGGAAAAACGATGCATTAAGAGCCGGGGGTGAAAACTTTTTGAATTTGAAGACCAGGATAAATTAAATTCATTTTGTCTTCTAGGGCAGTGGTTCTCAATCCTGGTCCAGGGGGACCCCTGCTCTGCACAATTTGCATGTATCCCTTATTTAACACACCTGATTGAGATCATCAACTCATTAAGAGAGAGATCCATGAACTGAACTAATGAGCTGATGATCTCAATCCGGTGTGTTAAATAAGGGAGACATGCAAAATGTGCAGAGCAGGGGTCCCCCAGGACCAGGATTGAGAACCACTGCCCTAGAAGACAAAATGAATTCAATTTATCCTGGTCTTCAAATTCAAGAAGTTTTCACCCCCGGCTCTTAATGCATCGTTTTTCCTTCTGAAGCATCAGTGAGCATTTGAACCTTCTGTAATAGTTGCATTTGAGTCCCTCAGTTGTCCTCAGTGTGAAAAGATGGATCTCAAACTCATACAGCATTGTTGGAAATGCACAAAAATGCTGAAAAACCAAAGAATCTGTGGGACGTGAAGGACTTTTCTGAAGAACAGCGGGGAGTTTAACTGTTCAGGACAAACAGATTCTGTAAGGTGTATGTAAACTTTTGACTTAAAAAAAATGAACTTGTGTATTTGTGTGCATGTGTAAGTAATTAAAAGCTTAACCCTCATGTTAGGTTTTGGCCATTTTGAAGTAGAGAGGATTTAGTTTTTTCCTGAAAATGATAGTTAATGTTATTGCATTGTACTAATATTTACTGACTTTGCTCACACAGGCTATTATAACTCTTAGCCCACCCAAAAAAGGATCATTTGTGTACTTTTTAAGGATTTGTTTGAGGTATTTTTAACAGTTCTGAGTAAAAAATGGTCAAAATAATCCACAAACAAACAAATTTCCACTCAAAAAGGTAAAAGCTCAGACCCGTGGGTCCTATGACCAATCACTTTCAAAAAGATATACAAAAACCTGTGCTAACTGTGAGAAGAAGAAAAAAATGAACAAAATAATTATTTTCTGGATTTATTTGATTTGATTTTAAAATATATCTATCTTGTTCCTGGCTGAATGAATGGTGCCATTTTATGCTTAAACAAGAGTACTCAAGCAACAAGCAAAGTAAAACAAGTGTGCCAGCCAACAGACACAAGGTGTGGATGTCTGTATTTTTAAGCACATCGGGACATGAGGTTAATGGAACCAGTTATTAGTGGAATGTAGCCATCAGGTATAGTCTCAACCCGAGGCCAAATACATTTTTGTTCTCTCTGAGCGAAGTCAAACACTCTATTACTTCTTGAAAAGGCAACACAAACATTAAGATGTGAACCCAAAGCAAAGCTCAGACACATTTCTCTCCCATGCAGATATTCTCCAAGGGTCCTGGGCGAATGGTGTTTGGATTAAGTGAGAATGAAAACACAGACATTCACAAATTTCCACAGGGCACTCTGGCGTTCAACAAAGGTCCAAAGACCTCAAGCATTGTTCATATGAATTATATGCAATACTATACCTCCTTCATCAGCTTTGTAAGGACAATAGACGCCTTAGTCTCTGCTTTTCACTGTAGCGGAGCAGAACGTATTAATAATGCGTGCACATAAACTAAATTACTGATTAATACCGGTTGAATTAAAACCCCCGACAATAAATGACCAGGAACAAAGGGAGGCTTGTTTTCAGAAAAACGTTCAATGTTTGGCCAAAAGCCACATAGCTGATGGACAATGTAGCACCGGTCCAAAAATATGTCAGTATGTTCTAGCAAATCGAATGTGGTATTATATCTGGCATGCAGACTACACTTTGCTATCAGTCTCCACACACCCCTGTGCTGACACATTCCTCATTAAAAATGAAAATAAAAGCAGTCATAGGGTAAAGGTACCACTTTGCTTTCTTAAAGACACTTCTTTTCGCCATATGATGGTGTGTAGCACTCAAGAGGTGATTGGCAAGCATTCCAGAGGTCTGAAGGAATATAAAGAAGATCCTAATGGAGAATAACTGGGACTCTGGATTAGTCATCACATATAGTAAATGTGATAAATGGACTGTTAAGGTAGAAGGAGACATGTGAGAAATGATAGGAAGTTTATTAATAAATCTGTTTATCACACTTTTTCCCGACAATGTCTATTTCAAGGATTCACGCTGTTTTTCCTTGCCAAAAAGCTGTGCAAGGAGCATGACTCATCCTATGGACTCTCACTCATTCACTTTACAACTTTTTTATCTGGTAAAATCTATCAAGTTGTTCTGTCCTGTGAAGTACGGAGTGTGATAATTCCTTAGGTCGTAATTGCAGCTTAGCAAGAAATTGTTTTAACTTTTACTTTCCCTTTTTATGTCTCTTGGAAGAGGCCCAAATGAATCAAAGTGAGCAGGTCAATAGCCTTTTTCTCACTTTGGAACAGGACCAAATCACGGACTAGAAGCAATTTACAAGGAGAGAATTTACTCACCTGACAAATTACATGGAGCTTTAACAGCTACAAATGTTCAGTACAGTACAAACAGAGATCAGATGTTAAACACAAGAGGATTTTTAAAATCTTTATGATTTTACCAGAACAGCCGTGTCTTTATACTGTATGCTACTTAAAATTGTTACTGTGAGCCAAAATACAGTCAAACCAAAATTTATTCAGACACCTTCAACATTTCTCACATTATCACAGTTTATTCACTATAGTTTAGAAAATGGAAATTAAATATGACAAGAACTCAAACCCAAAGTTAAACTGTGTCAGAACAAATTCATCTTGGTAATATCAGATAACTTTGATAGAAAGGTATGTAATGAATTTCAATCAACCAAAAACTCACTGTTTTGGCAAGCCGTTTTAGCCTAAAATATACTAAGTGTTACTCGTTGTAATTGCTTTTTTACTAGTAGAATTGAATTAGAGAGCTCTATAATTTAATTCCTACTAGTAACAATGCCAATTAGAGAGCTCTCTAATTAAATTCTTACTAGTAACAATATTAACTAAAGTGCTCTCAAATTAAATTCTTACTAGTAGCAATTCCAATTACAGAGCTTTCTAATTCAATTCTTACTAGTAACAATTCCAATTAGAGAGCTCTACAAATGAATTTTTACTAGTCATATGTCTCTATTGACTTCCATTCATTTTTAATTACAGAGCTCTACAACATAATTTTTACTAGTAGGAATTCCAATTAGAGAGCTCTACAACTGAATTCCTACTTGTAACAATTACAATTAGAGAGCTCTCTAAATCAATATTTACTAGTAATAATTCCAATTAGAGAGCTCTCTAATTCAGTTCTTACTAGTAACAATTGAATTAAAGAGCTCTCTAATCGGAATTCTTACTAGTAAAAACTGAATTAGAGAGCTCTTCAATTGGAATTATTGCTTGTAAAAAAAAAGCTCTCTAATTGTAATTGTTACTAGTAAGAATTCAATTGTAGAGCTCTTTAATTGTAATTCTTACTAGTAAAAATTCTGTTGTAGAGCTCTGTAATTTAAAATGAATGGAAGTCAATGGAGACATATGACTAGTAAAAATAATTTGTAGAGCTCTCTAATTGGAATTGTTACTAGTAGGAATTGAATTATAGAGCTCTCTAATTGAATTGTTACTAGTAAAAATGCAATTACGACGAGTAACACATAGTGTATTTTAGGCGAAAACGGCTTGCCATACACTGTAAGTGTAAAACCACTGTAAGTATGACTATTTACACAATTATCAGTACTTTTGTTGGCCAATTACCAAGCAGTGCTTAATTTGGTTCAGTCTGTGGTGTAAAAAGGTTGCATTAGCAGTTAAAGAAAAACACTTAAGCAAGACATGGTCAGGTCAAAGTGTCTGAATTATTTTTGGTCCCAAATTTTTTACTGGTACTCCACTGTATGAGGAATAAATCAGTATAATATGTCACAGTTTACTTCATTTTGCTATCCTTACTTACATAAATTAACTACAGTGTCCTGGACCCACTAGTAATAAAGTAACAAAAAATATATCTGGTGTCTGAATAATTTTTGGTTTGACTGTACCTTAAGCGTGACAAATATCATAGTGACTTGACTAGTGTAGTTAATGCTAGCTAAAACTAAAATTATTACACGTGTTAAATGTAATAAAATATAATATAAATATTAGATGGGAAAAAACTTTTAGAAAAATTGTCTTGGTCCCTTTTAGTTTAGGTTGAAGTGCTAAAATTATTAAAACTAAAACCCACAAATTACATAACTGATTAATAATTAAAGCAAAATAAACATTTAAAAAAAGTAACAAATTAAAAAAATTAACAAAATTGCCAAAACTTATAAAACTTATAAAAATAAAAGCTATATATAGTATATCTCAGTGGTGTTTTGAAATGAGGAGTGACATTTTTTAATCAAATCTAAATTCATGTCCCAATTCATGTCAGTAACAATTTAACCCCAGTTTACTTCACTATATTACAAATAAATCCTAATCCAATCATGACAAACTATATATCGTTGGACAGGTCTAAGACTCCCAAATGTGACCCTGGACCACAAAACCAGTCATAAGGTTAAATTGGACAAAACTGAGATTTATACATCATATGAAAGCTCAATAAATAAGCCTTCTATTGATGTATGGTTTGTTAGGATAGGACAATATTTGGCCGAGATACATCTATTTGAAATCAGAAATCTGAGGATGCAAAAAAAAAAAAATCAAAAATACTGAGAAAATCACCTTTAAAGTTGTCCAAAATAGGTTCTTAACAATGCATATTACAAATCAATAATTACATTTTGATATATTTACAGTAGGAATTTTACAAAAAATCTTCATGGAACATGAACTTTACTTAATTTCTTAATGATTTTTGGCATAAAACAAAAATCAAAAATTTTGACCCATACAATGTATTTTTGGCTATTGCTACAAATATACCCCAGCGACTTAAGACTGGTTTTGTGGTCCAGGGTCACATATAAATATTTTTTATGACAAGAGTGCACCTCAAAAATCGACATCATATCAGGAGTTATGACCTTTGTCTCAAAAAAAAGATTTACTTTGTTGCCTTTTTCCCTATCACACTTTAGAAATCATAAGAAATGATATATTCATTTGAAAACTTAAAATCTCAAAAATCATTGTTTAAAAATCATTTTAAAATCTGACATTGCATTACCATGGAAAATGTACATCAAAATCATATTACAAAATGTTTTTGTTCATGAATTATAACAGTTTGAATAGTGCCTTTTCACATCTGTGTTAAAAAATGGGAGTGACCGTTAAAGGGTTAAACAATATATTTTATTTGTGATGTTTATAGTTAACTACTTTTGAATTTTTCGGATTATCGGTCATCAGAGCTCGGTAAATATTGGTCACAGTTTTGAGAGATTTACTTTAAATGTCACCAAGCTGATTACTCACTAAAAACTCCCACAGACACCCACCTAAATGTGTGTGATGTTTACTTAGTTTTTCAAATTAGCCCTCCCATTAACACCATTATATTGTTCATCCTGCTGAAAAAAACAGCATATGCTGGTTAGGTAGGTTTTGGTGCTGGGATGCTGGTTTTAGCTGGTTTATGCTGGTCCTTTGCTGGTTTATGCTGGCCATTTGCTCGTTTATGCTGGTCCTTTGCTGGTTTATGCTGGTCCTTGACCAGCAACATAACCAGCATAAACCAGCAAAGGACCAGCATGAACCAGCTTAAACCAGCATCCCAGCACCAAAACCTACCTAACCAGCATATGCTGTTTTTTTCAGCAGGGCATTCAGACTGATTTGCGAATAAAGAAGGCGCACAAACACAAAAGACAGGATTTGTTGCATGAACCAATCACAGCTGAACATAACCAGTCATATCTAATCATATCGTGATGCAGGCATTGCCTCCTCTCATGTGACTTTTCTCCATTCGTTCTCAGTTATCACCAAAAAAACTCATGGCACGCTTTAGGGAGTCTGTTAAAACTCAATGAACTCAGGGGAGGTGAGAGAGACGTGACTCCTGAGGTAACTTTACCTGCTGGTGTTGCTGTTAGACAATGTTTCTTTAGAAAACCAAGTGATTTCAACACTTTCTAATGTTATATTTTGTAATCTTGGCGTTGTTTTTTATGTATATATGAATAATGCAAAAATAACACTGGATTTGACTGGAAATCATCAGCACGTCATCGTAATGTTCCTCACCGGTGAAGCATTTCCTGTTCTGGACAATCTAACGTGTCATATCCTGCGTGATGGATACTGCACTGGATGGAAGGTGACACAAAGTTTGTTTGGTTTAGTTTCCTCTATGACCTTAATACCAACAAACAAAGATTATGTTCTCGCTAATGCTACAACCGGATGCTAACTCAGTGTTTGCTGGCCAGACAGGCAGTGACCACAGTGACCTTTTCCTCCAGTCCTCAAATAGCCTTGTTTGTAATTTCTCCGTTTATCTAGATTCGATATCAAAGTGACTCACAGGACCACCATGAAAGCATAAGACACTGTAGTGTCTCGAACAAGGCAAAATAGCAATCTACTGAAACCCCTCCCCCATATACAGAGAGAGGGAGAGATTCTTTCTGGCAGAGGTGCTGACATCTGCTGTAGGTTTTGGGTTGGAATATGATACTCTCCCATAGTCTGCACATGACCTCCAGTCTGGCGGCAACATATACTACACCTTTCCACTTTCTGCTACTGAGGGATCCATAAGCAATATTTCCTGCATACCTAGAGGCAAATACTTCTACACACCAAAATAATAGCCAAAATAAAGCATTAGGCATGTCTTGTCTGTACAGTACCTTGTTTTCTTTAAACATCTATTCATGTCCTGACTATAAATAATCACTTGTCATAGAAAAAAGACCATAATAATTACCTTCCCATACTCTCAAAATGAGACATTTATCATATATAGGTGCTGTATATATAATGTTTTCACCTCTCCAGTTGTTATTTCTGTATATGTTGCACACAATGCATCAATAAAACACCACACTTAGAAATATGATCATGTCAGCTAGATTGAGATCTTCAGCTTCCACATGCTTCTGGTCTCAAATTTTTTCCCCCTTCTGTAGTGGTCTGGGGCTGAAAGTGAATTGCTTTGCCATTGCATCATTTGTCTGGGAGAATCACTTCAATGTGCGCCCTTCTCTGATTGTTTAGTCTGCCATAGAAATCTACACCTAACAGGCACGTAAGGAACATGTTGACAACTGGGAGATGAGATTAACCACATGAAAAGACCTTCATGGCTTGATGCTTAGAGCAAGGAGAAGGAAATAACTTACACAAGGGGAGTAAGTGCACTGTCTGCAGCTTTGATTTGACAAATTAAGAAGTCTTTAGCGGTTCCCTTAAGATGCTTTAGGCATTGTTCTGACTTCACAATGATGAAATGCCAAACAAAATGATGAAAAGATTTAGACATAAGAACCGACACAGGCCACAACTTGTGATAATAATAGTGTTAGGCCTTGTTCCAAATGGTCACACCCATTCAGGAAGCCTTTCCATAAACATGCGAAGCAGTCATGAACTAATGATTAATGCAAGCTTTTTTATACTTTTAAAGGAGTGAGAACTTTTTGAATCTGAAGATCAGGGTAAATTTTGGTTATTTTGTCTTGCAAGTATCTTCTGTAACTTTTGAAGGGCAGTATGTAATGAGAAAAATATATATATTTAGGCAAAATAAGAAAAATGTACACACCTTCATTCTTTTCAAAAGTTTACACCCCTTTTGGCACAATATGTAAAACTTTTGGATTCAAATATCTGAAAACCACTAGAACAGTGTTATTTTGCTGACTTGTGTACTTACATTATCCCAATTACTCTGAAGAATGTTTAAATCCAGAGAAATAAGCAATTTTAACTAGTGTAACGGACCCTATCATTACGTCGCCTATCAATGACTTTATATACCCTTGATTTTTCAGATTTATTGTATAGAAAACATCCAAACCCCACAGACACTTTAATATGTTATGCATTTTATTAGACAGCTTATGAACACACTAAGTATTATAACAGAACTTTCAACACACATAAATGATAAAACAGCGCTGCTTTTTCTAACATACGCATGACTGGAAGAAGGGGAAATGATCAACTGTGGCATAATAAAAGCTCCACTGTTTTCGAGCTGTGTATAGCGCTCATCCTTGATTATCAATCGCTTTAGCGTCCTCGTTTCACTTCCACGACTTTCAGCCCCACCCTGCTTCCCGACAGGTTGCATCGGCTGTGGGGACGAAGACTACAACTCCCATGATGCCATACTCAATCACCCATCAAACTACACCTTTGTTTCTTTGTTTGTTTTGAAAATGCTTCCTCCAGTGGTGAAAACTTACATATTGTGCCTTTAATGCATCGTTTTTGCTTCTGGAGCATCAGTGAGCATTTAAGCCTTCTGTAACAGTTGCATATGAGTCCCTCAGTTGTCCTCAGTGTGAAAAGATGAATCTCAAAATCATATAGTCATTGCTGGAAAGGGTTCAAATACACAAAAATGCTAAAAATCCAAAGAATTTGTGGGATCTGAATGATATTTCTAAAAGAAAAGTGGTCAGTTTAACTGTTCAGGACAAACAAGGGACTCATGAGCAACTATCACTACAAAAACAAACAAAACAAAAAAAAAAAAACGCTACGGATCATTCAGGTAAAAAAACAGTATAAATAATTTAAGTGAATGTAAATTTTTGAACAGGGTCATTTTTATAAATTCAACTATTGTTTTCTCTATGTAAACGCCTTATATGAGAAATATCATATTCAGTTCAGTACTAAATAAAAAATAACATGCATTTTGTATGACCCCTTTTATTCTGGTAAAATAATTACATTTTGCAGTTGTATGTAAACTTTTGACCTCAACTTTTTTGACTGCAAGCACCACAACGATTATACAAATTAATTTTAATTAAGAAATCAAACAATATGTTCATCAATTAAGTTATTTTTGAATTAATTGCATGGTTAAAGTTATTTTGTATAACTTAATCGATTAACAGACAAAACGAGCGCCCCATTATTGACCCATAAGCATATTCTCTTTTTCCTTCGTCTCTCTTTCTCTCTCTCTCCGTCACACACAGACACACACGCACATTCATACTGTATGTACTTGTGTGGCAGTGGAAATGTGAGAAATACAGTCTCTCACTCCAAGCGACTGTAGCGGCAGCACCAGCAGCAGCTTGTGAATGGTCCCCGCCTCTCCGGGGAGTTTCCTCCACGGGGAACTTTTACTTTATGTGCAGCACCTGTTGTGTCGCCAGTCGGCCGTCTGCGCTCGCCAAACACTCGGAGCCACCTCAAGACATTCATTTCTTTCAGAAAGTTGGACGCGCAACGCTACAAGTGCCATTTTACCCAGAGTCGGTCGCTATGTGTTGCTTTACGCTAATGGACTATCTGTGTCTGCAAGGGAAGGTCGAACACTTTGCAAACAGACAAATGCATGTTTCGCGTCTCAGCAGATCTTAATTTACAGCAGTACACGTTTCCAACTGTCCTTTTGAACAGGTGTGCGCTCACTAAGTTACAGCAATTAATGCTTAACTTTGCGCAGATGCTCCTCGGGAAACTTTCCACAGAGAAGTTTTCGCACTAAACTCTGGCCGATCAGGATTATGTGGACTTTACTTTACGCGTGCCTCTTACAGATGTGTCCAAAGTTGGATACGCGTCTCACGAACAATATTTCTGCATGGTGATTCAAACAACACATACTAAGTGCCTATTAGCACCGACAGCCACCATTTATCCAAATGATTCCATTGCTTCTCTTGATTCTTATATCGTCTCTTCATCAGCATGAGTCGGTGGCGGAATCGAGTCACATCAGTAAGATTCACCACGCTAGCACGAAAGAGCAGAATGGTAAGTTTAAAGAGTCATTGCATGATCATGTTTTGCTCTTACTGGTTTGTGTGCGACTTCTGATGGTGCTTTACAACTAAGCGCATTCAGTTTACCTCAGCAATGGCAGGCCTTTTTAACATTTAGTCCATTTTATTGTACCGGGAAAAAAGTAACTATTGAGATCTTATCTTTCATATTTGTGACCCTGGACCACAAAACCAGTCATAAGTAGCACGGGTATATTTGTAACAATAGCCAACAATGCATTGCATAGATTAAAATGATTTTTCTTTTATGCCAAAAATCATTAGGATATTAAAAAGCATGTTTCATGACGATATTTTGTAAATGTCCTATCGTAAATATATCAAAACTTATTTTCTGATTAGTACAATGCATTGCTAAGAACTTAATTTGGACAACTTTAAAAGAGATTTTCTCAATATTTAGATTTTTTTTTTCTTCGCACCCTCAGATTCCAGATTTTCGAATAGTTGTATACCAGGCAAATATTGTCCTATTTTAACAAATCACACAATGTCAATGGAAAGCTTATTTATTCAACTTTCAGATGATGTATAAATCTTAATTGACACTTATGACTGGTTTTGTGGTCCAGGGTCACATGTATTATACAAGTTCCTGTGATATAGGTACTAGTGAAGCTGTAATGCGTACTAGCAGCTATTGGGAATTTTACCAAAATATTGTACCAACTATTGAGAACTGAAAAGAATAAGTACTAGTAAAACTAATTTGGTGACAATTCGAATACATGCTAATACCTAAACCACATGTACCCATTTGTTAGCATAGAGACTAATAGCAAAGAAACAAATACTAATATTTGATAAATACGAGACTACTACCATTCAGTCATTGTTGAAATAAGTAACAGCAGTAGTATCCAATAAATAATTGGTGAAACTGAAAAATATACCAGTGACTGTTGGAGTACTTATTGATGTAAGGAATTAATAGGAATGGTACTTAAATGGATTAAATGTTTAAACAGCTTGCCATAAATGGCTACAATTTAAGGGGTTCACACAGCATTATGCTTAGTAGGAAGTTGAAGTTACCTTTGGCTTTCATGTGCATGAAACGCACATCTGTATGTGTATTTAAGAGGAAAAAAATCTCCGGGTAACCGGGTCCCCTGGGGAGGGATTTCTCTCTGATCGCAGAAAGACTCCATTCATGAAGCGTGGGGTGCCCCGGGGCCATGTAATTTGCTTTCCTCTGAATCCCACCAAAGCTCACAGGTGAACTTAAAAATCATAATGATAAATAAAATAAAGCAAAAGTTTCCATTTAACTTTGCTGTGAAACTATAAGCTCAGTGTTGTAAAGCAGGCGTTGGTGGGGACAGGCAAACTGTCGCCCATTGCGCACCATTAACAAAATGTAAACTACTACTTGTGTTGACTTAGGCGAGGGAGCGCCCCTTACTGTGTCAGGGGTGAAGCAGAGTGGAAACATCTTGCTTCTCTGGGCCCACTATCAGAGCTTTCATTGTATTATCATTCTTTCTTTAAACTGTGGAACATGCAGAGCATGTCTACTGGAAAGCAATGTTTATATGGAAAAATACACTTTGTTTTTGTTTGGAAGCCTATAAACATATGAAATCGTTCTAGTTCCATGTCATATTTAAAAAAAAATGTCCCGAAAGGCTGTAAAAGCCTAACATCTTTGTCTAATAAAGTCAAGCTTAATTGAATTGGCACGTCGTCTGCAGTGCATATCTAGTCCTCTCAGGTCAGAGTTGTGAGCCAAGGAAGACTCTTGTGATTGCCATTTGATAGGGGTCTTTGGCTGTAGCGCCACCTTTATTCCCCAATGACTTAAGAATGGAGGTGAATTGGTAGTTTGCTCTGCCAAGGGTCTCTGAACAGAGAGTCTTGTTCTCTGGCCCTCTTTAATTGCCATAACAGTAGATGCTCTGTCACAGCCATCTCTGGTTGGTGTTGATTGAGGCAGTTCTTCACCGCTGATCTGAGGCTGGTTTTATTTCACAGCTGCAGTGTGAGGTTAAGGTCAGGTTAAAAAGCTACTCGACCAACTTTTTCAGGTTAACCTCAAAAGAGAGTTTGCCAGCACATAGTTCATGGAGCTGTTTACCCGTCTCATAAATGCTTTTTTGCTGCTTTTGGTTTAGTGGTTTTCATACAAATTCTTGATGTGAGTAGTTGATGAAGGTGAGTGAAAGATGTTTCTAGATCCATCCTTACTAGTGACTCAAATGTCTATGCTGGTGTCTGCACTGACCTGACCTTTAAATGCTGATTCATGAATTGTAAGTGACCATACTGAAGGTTAGTCTTGCTCCACGTTTCGGATCCAAGGCTATGAAAGGGTCGTCACTCGTTCTGCTTTTGGTAAATGTGGTTTGTCAGGTAAAGGACATAATAAAATATGTACATTTTTAGTGTGTTATCTAAATGATTAGCTGTACTTATTTAACATGTTAACAAATTAACAGCCTTATACAGCTGAAGTCAAAAGTTTACATACACCTTGCAGAATCTGCAAAATGTCAATTATTTTACCGAAATAAGAAGGTTCATACAAAATGAATGTTTTTTTTATTTTATTTAGTATTGACCTGAATAAGATATTTCACATAAAAGACGTTTATGTATAGCCCACATGAGAAAATAAGTTGAATTTATAAAAATGACCCTGTTCAAATGTTTACATACACTTGATTCTTAATACTGTGTTGTTACAGAATTGATCTAGAGCTGTTTTTTTGTTTGTTTGTTTGTTTTGTTTAGTGATAGTTGTTCAGGATCCACAAATTCTTTGGTTTTTCAGCATTTTTGTGTATTTGAACCCTTTCCAACAATGACTGTATGGTTTTAAGATCCATCTTTTCACACTGAGAACAACTGAGGGACTCAGTAATACGTATGTACAGACGTACAGAATACGTACAGAAGGTTCAAACCCACTGATGCTTCAGAAGGAAACACAAAGCATTAAGAACCAGGAGTGTAAACTTTTGAACGTAATGAAGATGTGTACATTTTTCTTATTTTGCCTAAATATCAATTTTTTTCACTTAGTACTGCCCTTCAGAAGCTACAGAAGATACTTACATGTTCCCCAGAAGACAAAATAAGTAAAATTTACCCTGATATTCAAATTCAAAAAGTTTTCACCCTCCGGCTCTTAATGCATTGTGTTTCTTTCTGGAGCATTAGTGAGCATTTGAACCTTCTGTAATAGTTGCATATGAGTCCCTCAGTTGTCCTTAGTGTGAAAAGATGGATCTCAAAGTCATACAGTCATTGTTGGAAAGGGTCCAACTACACAAAAATGCTGAAAAACCAAAGAATTTGTGGAACCTGAAGGATTTTTCTGAAGAACAGCAGGCAGGTTAACTGTTCAGGACAAACAAGGGACTCATGAACAACCATCACTAAACAAAAAAAAAAAAAAAAAACAGCTGTGGATCATTCAGGTAACAACACAGTATTAAGTATCAAGTGTATGCAAACTTTTAAACAGGGTCTTTTTTTATCAATTGAACTATTATTTTCTCTTGTGGACTATATGTAAATGTCTTTTATGTCAAATATCTTATTCAGGTCAGTACTAAATCAAAAATAACATGCATTTTGTATGATCCCTCTTATTTTGGTAAAATAATGAACATTTTGCAGATTCTGCAAGGTGTATGTAAACTTTTGACTTCAAATGTAGTTACAACCATTGTGGAGCTTTGAATCGGCAAACAGAACTGGAATGGTTGTCTGCTTCACTTTAAACGCCCATTTATTTTCATATTCTAACCTCTGAATGAGCTGATTTCCGCCTTAATTTAGACTTGATTATGAAATGCTTAACATTTAACAAAGATCTTAAATGTATAGCCATGTCATTGATATCAAATTTAGATGAATGTTATCACCATTAACTAGCTGGCATTCAAGCAAAGAATCAGTCAGAACCCAGCTGCTAAACTGTTGAGTAGTTGTTCATTAACCATGACATTAATCATGACAAAACTACAAATACTTGCACCATAGTCACTAAGCTGTTCCCTTCTTTAGCTGTGTCCATAAGGCAGTTTTGTAGCAATGGAGTAAGTTCAGAAAGCAGCTGCAGTTTCTAATGGTGCCAGATTATCCGCAATTAATCTGCTGTAACCCCTCTGACATCTCAGGCAGAGACGTGCAAGAGTCAGCCTCAATAACAGCCGAATGCCTCGCGAGGCTCTGCATTACTGGATTACTCAGTTAGGAATGGGGTTAATGTGGTGCACCAGCTAACTGGGAAATGCTGCGTGCCTCACGTATCCGACAGTTGAGTGGTGGGTGTGTAATGATTAAAGGATAGTATTGCTTGAATGCTCATAAGCAACACTTCACTGTGCAGTTAAGATTTTAAATCTAGTTATTAACATGAACGCCTATCATGGTATCCTTTTAAAGGGATAGTTCACCCAAAAATAAAAAACTGTCATTAATTGCTCACCCTCTTGTCGTTTTAAACTTGTAAGATTTGCGTTCATCTTCGGAACACAAATTAAGATTTTTTTGATGGAATCCGAGAGCTTTCTGACTCTGCGTAGACCATAAGGCAACTGAAATATTCAAATGGCCCAGAAGCCAGTAAGGACATCATTAAAATAGTCCATGTGACATTAGTGGCTCAACTGTAATTTTATGAAGCTACATTGTTGAATGAAGTTATTTTAGTTTTCTTTGCACTTTGCAAGAACCACTCATTTTATTGATGTCCTTACAACCTTTTTGTGCCTTGAACGTGTCAGTTGTGTTGCTGTCTATGCAAAATTCAGTTTTTTACCATATGCACTGCAAAACATGCTTTTCTTACTTAGATTTTCTAGACAAGAAAAAAATATATTTTTTTAAATATATAAAATAAGTTTTTGCTTAGAGCAAGCTAAATCTGCCAATAGGGTAAGCAAAAAAATCTTATTTCAAACAGAAAACAAGATTATTTTTCTTACCCCATTGGCAGATTATTAAGCTTGTTTCAAGCAAAAACGCACTTAATTTTGACTTTTTTTTTTCTCAAAACAATACAATAATGTTTACTCGTCTAGAAAATCCTTCCTGATTTAAGAATTTTTATATTTTGTCTGGAAACAAGACATAAAATCTAAGTAAGAAAAGCACTTTTTGCAGTGTGTGATCCTGGACCAAAAAAAAAGTCATATGGGTCAATTTTTGAGGGTGCGAAAAATCTAAATATTGAGAAAATTGCCTTTAAAGTTGTCTAATTGAAGTTAGCAATGCATATTACTAATCAAAAATTAAGTTTTAATATATTTACATTAGGAAATAAAAAAAAAATGGAACATGATCTTTACCTAATATCGTAATGATTTTTGGCATAAAAGCAAAATCGATAAATTTGACCTACACAATGCATTTTTAGCTATTGCTACAAATATACCCATGCTACTTAAGACTGGTTTTGTGGTCCAGCATCACATATAATGAAAGGTCTAATGTTGCACTTGCATTATATGAGCAAAAACGGTTAAATTGATACTGTTGTACTTGTGGAGAAGCCACTTACTCAATCCATTCCTAAAAGGAGAACAGCATATTGTAGGTATTACCTTTGTTGTAAAGACTTCAGAGGAAGGTGGTTCCCAGAACTCAGAGACTGTGTGGCAGCTGGCAGTGTTCTTGCTTGGCAAAGCTCTACATTACCAGCCTGTTGTGTTAAGTAGTTTCCATAGCATTTCGAGTTTATATTGCGATTGTGAATTGTGGGTAGCGAGTGGCAAACCTAAACCAAAAGGATTTTCAATACCCAGTAGTCCAATGAAACGGAAAACAAGCTTTCTGGTAACTCAAACACAAGCGCACGCACACACACCTGAGACAAATGACTCCCTGTTAAAGTTAAAGTTTACCCCAGTGCTTTTTCACCAAGCCCTTCTGGCTGTAATACTGTAGGCATTGAAGTTTGTTGTCAATCGACACGCTGTACCCTGCCAATGCCCGAGTTTTAAAAGCTCAGTGGGAACCGTGCTTTTTCATTGAAGACTTAAAGAAGACGTTATTTATTCAGTTCTACGCAGTTTGTTTAAAGGGACATCTCTTCCGTAACCCTTGTAGAACAGAAGATTGCATGGTTGGGGTGTCCGTGTTTTTGCTGTCAGCGCACTTGAAAGGCAGAGCGACAGATTTGGCAAGTAAGCAAGTCAATGCCTGTCCGATGTTTGTCCTGATGGACAGTGAGTGTGCATTCCTAACCCAAACAGAGCTCCAATTTAAAGGGATCAGCAGCAGGGCCATGGAGTTCCTCTGTGGAACTAGGTCATAGCCTTGGATTTGTTTGTTTTTTTTCCTTTCTCATGTAATTTCATGGCCTTTCTGTCTTCTGTGCTGGCACCACCTGTGCCATCATCAACCTAATACCCATAATCCTGTGAATGATATGTCCTCTTGTTTCAGTTAAATATGAGGTCAAGAAATCCATGGCTTGTGGACCGAAATGGTCATTGAAGATCATTTCAGCAGGAGATCAGTGGTGGTGTCCATCATCTACCTTGAGGAGAAATGTCTCTGCTAACCCTGCTTTGCCCTTTAAATCAGGCCTAACTAGGCAGATGCTTTCATCTAAAGCAATTTACGGTACTTTAAATGTTAAGTTTGTGAATTCCTTAAATACACCTCTGACGTGCATATTGGTAGTTTAAATATTTATCTAATCACACAAATAGAAGACATTTAGTCTAGTGATTCAACTTTACACTTCACAATGCCATAGAAGAACCTTATGTCTAAATAGTTCCATAAAGAACCTTTAACATCTGAGGAACCTTTCTGTTTCACAGAAGGTTCTTTGTGGTGAAAGAAGGTTCTTCAGATTATAAAAAGGTAAGAAAGTGATGGTTCTTTTAAAGAACCTTTGGCTGAATGGTTCCTTGTGGAACCAAAAAAGGTGGCGTCTTCTGTGGCAACGCTGTGAGGAACCTTTTAAAGCACTTTTATTTTTAAGAGTGTTAGGCCAAAAAATAGGAATTAGATTTAAAAGACTGTAATTGTGCTATATAGCTGTTTCCTCCTGTCTGCTTACCTCCCATTTTTGATGATTTATGCAGTGATAAGAAATAATGTCTAGGAGTTTTTAATGCCTTCTTGGCCCCAGGCAAGTCTAGTTGTAATGCTGAGCCCAGATTCGACTTTCAAAAGCAAAGTAAATCTCAAATTGCACTGACAACAAATATGATTGTAGAGTTTTGGCTACAGTCAAATATGCATAACCGCAAATAGGTTTTTTCTTTTCAATCCGAATCTAGTTTAGACTTCATTAATAAAATTTTCTACTTCATTAATAAAAAAGTCATTAAATTATATTACATTATATTATATTATTTCAGATTTTTTTTTTTTTTTTTTTGCATGTGTATGAGCGCACAAATGTTCAAAAGTTTGGGTGAGTAAACTATTCATTATGTTTATTTTTTAACAAAACTGATACTTTTATTGAGCAAGAATGCATGAAATTTTATATTATATTATATTATGTTATATATTATATTATATTATATTATATTATTACTGTTGTTTTTTTTTTGCATGTGTATGAGTGCACTAATGTTCTAAAGTTTGGGTGAGTAAACTTCATTGTTTATTTTTGAATAAAACTCATACTTTTATTGAGCAAGAATTCATGAACGTTTATATTAAAACGTAAATAAAAACTTTAAAAAATCACTATATCAACGTTTCCATAAAGTAAACTAAACCTATAAATAAATAAACAAACAAACAAACAAACAAACAAACAAATAAGTTTTTTTGAGCACTAAATCAGCATACTGTATGTGAAAAAGTGTTTTTTTAAATGTTTATTTTTGAACGAAATTGATACTTTTATTTATCAAGAATGCATTAGATTTTGTATTAAAACTTAAATTAAAAATGTTTTACGTAAATAGTTACTTTGAACTTTACTCAAAAAATAATAATAATTAAAAAAAAATCCTTGTATCAAAGTGTCCACAAAAAAGTGAAATATAACTGTAAATAAACGAATGAATATTATATTATATTATATTATTACTGTTTTTTATGTATGTATTTTTCATGTGTATAAGTGCACTAATGGTCAAAAGTTTGGGTGATTTACATTTTTTTTAAATAATATAATGTTTTCACAAAACAAGTCAAATAAAACCATAAATAAATAAACAAGCAAATTAATATATTATATTATAATATTATTGTTTTTTAAATATGTATTTTTCATATGTGTATAAGTGCATTATGTGTTCAAAAGTGCTTAAATTTTCCTCAAAAGAAAAAAAAACTAAGTAAATGCTATATAATATATTTATATAAACTTTTTTGTAATATGTTTATTTTTGAACAAAATTGATACTTTTATTTAGCAAGAATGCATGAAAATATGTATTAAATTCAAAAATTAAAAATGTTTCAAATAAATAGTTACTTTTTACTTTTTTATAAATTAAAAAAAAAAAATCCCAGTATCAATGTTTCCACAGATGTTTAAATAAAACTATAAATAAACAGACAAACAAACAAATGAGTTTCTTGAGCACCAAATCAGCATATTAGAATGATTTCTAAAGGGTCGTGTGGCATGCTTTTGTCATCACAGGGTTAAATATATTAAAATATAAACATTATTTTAAATTGTATTATAATAAAATTTCATTATATTACTGTTTTACTGCATTTTTGATCAAATAAACGCAGCCTTGGTGAACACAAGACTTCTTTTGATGAAAAAAAAAAAAAACCTTACCTACCCCAAACTTTTGAACAGCTGTCCATATGTGTAAAAGCAATGCTTTATAGAGCCAAGTTCCAGCACTGACACTGACCATGACTTTATTGGCAACCTGCACTTGTCTAGACTAGAGTAGCTGAGCATTGCAGCCTCAGGTCCAGCTTAACTTGTGCCATTAATGCCTGTCAATCACTCTTTGACAACAACACTTCCTCAAGCTTTTGCTCATCCCTCACTTTGACTCTTTGCTCCCTTTCTTTATTCATCCTACCTGTCACCCCCAGACAGTTTGAAGACAGATGTATCTGCACTTTTTAATAAACAGACTCATGCACTCAGGCAACCCTCAACATCTGCTCGACACTTAATGCAGAGACTATTGCAACAAAAACCTTTATCTTCTAATATTGTCTGGTATGATGAAAGTGAATGATTTGTGAGCAATGCTGGGTAAGTTAGACTGGGTTTAGTCACTCCTACAAAAACCTGGCCCCCCGGTCATTTAATCCTGTGTGCTGAAACAAGCGGATAACCTGTAACTGTTTACGAGGGCTAGTGCTCTGCCGGAACAGATAATTCTACGCTCTTAGGCGTAAGCTGTCTGTGGATATTGCCTGTTTTCAGAGCAAACTGAATTCCAAAGGCCTTAGACTTTTGGCAGCAGGTAAATGTGATGACTTGACCTTGGTTCCTATCTCTTCAAGGCATGTCTACATACCTTGGCAGATGTCAGCACTTGCTGTCAGAGAGGTATTTTGGACGTGCCCCCCTCCCTTTTTAATCCTCACTTATCTTGCTTGGTCTTTATCTACCTGTGAAGATATGTGTGTCTAAGTACATAATAAAATAATAAAACATAAAAGTGAATAAATAATAAAGCCAATAAAACCAAATACAATTACAAAAAATATAAACGTATAGTAGATAAGAAGCCCTTTTCCACCACTGAATAAAAAAATTAAAAACGGGTAATTGTGACTTTCTGTCTCACAATTTTGACTTTTTTTTTTCCTCGCAATTCTGAGAAAAACATCAGAATTACAATATAAACTTGCGATTCTGACCTTTTTCTCAGAATTGTGAGATATAAACTTGCAGTTGCAAGTTATAAAGTCCAATTCTGAGAAGGAAAAACAACTCTCAGTTGTGACCTTTTTTTCCCTCGCAATTCTGACTTTTTTCTGAGGAGGAAAAAAAGACGACTTAAAATTCTCAATTCTGACTTAACTTGCAATTGCATGTTATAAAGTCAGAGTTGCAAGATATAAACTTGCAATTTTGAATAGCAGGATAAAAACTAGCAATTGTGAGAAAGTCATAATTGTGAGAAATACTTTATAAAAATAAAAGTTGTGACTTTTTCTTGCAGTTGTGAGTTCGACGCAATTCTAACTTTTCTCACAATTCTGACTTTTTTTAGAATTGTGAGATATAAACTCTCAATTGTGAGTTATAAAGTCCAATTCTGAGTAGAAATTCTGTTCTTGTAAGTTTATATTTCACAATTCTGCTTGCAATTACAAATAACTTGCAATTGTGTTATAAAGTCAGAGTTGCGAGATATAAACTCATAGTCAAGTGTGAGTTTGTCTCAATTCTGAGTTTTATTAAGTTTATATCAACCAATTCTGAGAAAATAAAGTCAGAACGAAGTTTATATCTCTGAATTCTGATGTTTTTTTTTTAGAATTGCGTGGTACAAACTTGCAATTCTGACTTTTTTTTCTCAGAACTGCATGATATAAACTCAATTGCGAGTTATAAAGTCAGAATTGCGAGATTTAAACTTGTAATTTGGACTTTTCTAAGAATAATGGGATATAAACTCGCAATTGCGAGAAATAAACTCTGTTGTGACTTTTTTCTTAGACGTTTTTCTTAAAGTGCCCCTATTATGCCATGTTAAAGGTAGTTAATATTGTTGTAATAGTCTCTTAAAACAGGTTTACATGTATGCAAGTTCAAAAAACACTTTAGTTTTCTCAAAAATTAGATTTTATTTTACCCCGTTTCTAAATGATTCGTAAACGACTCGTGTGAAGCAGTTCGAAGAATCAGTCTCTCTAAACCCCTCCTTTCAGTGAGCCCTCACCGCTGTGATTGGTCAGATGGTGCAGTCCTTTTGGATTGGTCTACCGCTTCAGCGCAAAACGAAACGCCCATTGGCATAACTGAATGACAGCTGTGGAGACCTGTTAATGCATAGAAAAGATAGCCTCGATTTTACCCTATCAATTCGAGCATGAGTCTGACGATGACACGGTTGAAGTGGCACATCGACAAGAAACTGTTTTGCAAGCAGGACTGGAGCAGGACGTTTCTCAGTGGGTGTCATATTATAACTGTGGAAAGTGCTTGCAATTTGCTTTTGTAAGCGAACCGGGCACATCTCTACGTTGTGAACTTCAACACTGTAACGTACAACCCATAACACTGCGTTAAGCCATCGTTTATCATTATCATTACTTAAACTAATAAGGCAGTCAAGCTGCATCAATCACAATTTTTAGACTACATTGCACTCACAGCTGAACAACAGAACTACAGAAACGCAAGTTAGCCGGTTACCAAGACATGTGCGGGGTTGTTACACACCATAACGTACACAAAGACGTATTTTGAACGATCGCTAGAAAATACAATCATCAATTATTAATCATACTTACAGGTAGAAGTTCAGAGGAGCAAGCCGGTCCAAATAAACTGGGCACTGATCCATTTTTTTAAAACCAAGCGTTTGGTGAATCCCGCGTTGTAACGTTACTCCCCAAGATTGGAAAAACAGTCATCAGTAAAATGACGCGAACACAACACAAGATTGGCATTGGACTGCTGAGGTGTTGAAAAAATTAATGTTAACCACTCATTCTTGGTACTTTCATCTTTCGGAAGGGCATATAAAACAAATTCACTCTCACAGCGCAGGGCGTCTTCTTGACATGATGTAACGTTAATCCACGTGAAAATGGTAGGCCTACTGTTTGTGGGCGGGCAAGTTGTTTGCGAAATTGAACGTGGGCGGACATTACGCAAATGTGTAGCTCGTGACGTGTGGCCGTTACAGAAAAAAGATTCGAATTGCTGACGACTCGTTTAGGCGAATGTGAGCCGACTCTTTTTTTTTGTTAGACAAAAACTTCATTTATAGTGCACTGTCGGCGTCACAACTTTGCAGATAGTTTATGTTCACATACAGCTACATGACACACTACATGAAATATCATATTTGAAAAGGCATAATAGGGGCACTTTAAAATTGCGTGATACACGCAAGTCTGACATTTTTTCTCAGAACTGCATGATATAAACTTGAAATTGCGAGTTAAAAATTCAGAATTGCGAGATATAAATTTGCAATTCTGACTTTTCTAAGAATAGTGAGATACAAACTTGCAACCTTATAACTTTATATACTCTAAGTTTATCTCACAATTTTGAGGAAAAAAAATCCAGAATTATGAGATATAAACTTATACCCCCGGTTTCGCAGACAAGGCTTAAGCCTAGTCTTAGACTAAAATGTAAGTCTGAGCTGTTTCAACTGAAAGAAACTTGCACTGACTGATCTTAAAATATATCAGTGCCTTTGTTTTGTCTTAAGATGCACACCAGTAATATTTTTTTTCTAAGTCACGTTTATAAAAATTGCTTAATTGTCTTAATTGGACTAAGGCCTAATCCTGGTTTAAGCTAAACCCTGTCTATGAAACCGGGCCATAAAGTTATAAGGTCCAATTCTGAGGAGAAAGTTTATATCTCATAATTCTGACTTAATAACTTGCAATTGCGTGTTATAAAGTCAGATTTGCAACATATAAACTTGCAATTTTGAATAGCAGGGTATAAACTAGCAATTGTGAGAGAGTCATAATATTGCAAAATAAACTCTCAGTTGTGACTTTTTCTCGCAGTTGTGAGTTCGACGCAATTCTGACTTTTTCTCGCAATTGTGAGTTAAAAAGTCCAATTCTGAGGAGAAATTCTGTTCTTAATTGTATGTTTATATCTCACAATTCCGACTTAATAATTTGCAATTGTGTGTTATAAAGTCAGTTGCAAGACATGAACTCAAAGTCAAGTGTGAGTTTGTCTCTCAATTCTGAGTTGTTGTTGTTTTTACGCAACTAAGTTTATATCACCCAATTCTGAGAAAAAAAAAGTCAGAACTAAATTTATATCTCACAATTAAAATTGCATGATACAAACTGACAATTCAGATTTTTTTTCTGAATTTTTTTTCTTCTCACAATTGTGAGAAATAAAGTCAGAATTGGGAGATATAAACTTGCAGTTCTGACTTTTATCTTGCAATTGTGAGTTTATATCATACCATTCTGAAAAAAAATGGAACTAAGTTTATATCTCACAATTCAGACTTTATTTTGAATTGTGAGATATAAATTCGTAATTATGAGATATAAAGTTGCAATTTTGAGAATTGGACTTGATAACTTGCAATTATGACTTAACTCATAATTGCATGTTATAAAGTCAGAGTTTCAATTATAAACTTGCAATTCTAGGGAAAAAAAGTCAAGTGTGAGTTTGTCATGCAATTCTGTTTTTTTTTCTTCTCACAACTGTAAGTTTTATATCATGCAATTCTTAGAAAAAAAGTCTGAACTAAGTGTATATCTTACAATTCTGACTTTATAACTCACAATTGCAAATTTATATCTCACAATTCTGAGAAAACAGTCTCAATTGCAAGATAAAAACTCGAAATTCTGCAAGCTACTTACTTTAACTTCGAAAAAAAGGGAAAAAACAATTACCCTTTTTATTTTTTATTCAGTGGCAGAAATGGATTTCCATAATAATTAGGCTACATATAGCCCACAAAGTAGGCTACAAAAAAAATATCATTTATAATAATAAAAATAAATTTTTCTGGACAGATAGTTATTGGCTAGCTCACTCTTTTTAAATTTATGGCCAGATTTTATACAAACATCTGTTTTAAAACACCTTTCTCTTACACATTGTCAATGATATGACCAGTGTTGTGCAAGTCCCTTCCAAAATGTAATATATTATATATTACTAGTTACTGTCTTTTAAAAGTAATTAGTTACATTACAATATTACTGTCTCTAAATTGTAATGCGTTACACTACTTTTAAGTTATTTTTGAGTTACTTTCATCAAAATATCCACAGATTATAAAATTCCAAAATATTATACATGAAGTTTAGGATAGCTGGCATAAAATTATAAAAACATCATTTGGTGAGCCTACCGGTATGTCTATTAATGTTACGTTGTAGTTTAGGTTTAACACGTATAAGCACAAACCGCATTAATACATTCATAAATAACACCGGTAAACAAAGCAAAGTGTTATAATGTACAAACATTAAACACACAATAAATAGCCTATAGGCTATTTTAAATGTTTTTCAGAACAAAACAAGAATGAAGAATATAAGTTGCTAAACAAGCCCAAACGAATTAGACTAAAAGCAAACTGAAAGCAAACGGCATTGTCCTCACCAGCCTACTTCTCTCATTCGGCATGAATCTAATTAAACGTGTCCATATTGGTGATGTATTTGAATGCTAAACTATTATGTAAACCAGGATTTGTACTTAACGCGCTTATAAAACATCCTCCTCACATGAGCAAATTTGTGTTTGACCCAGGCTCAGGTTGAACGGCACGGATTGTCCTACGCAGTACGCACTATTTAATTTTTACCAGTGTTTCTATATTTGACTGATTGTATTTTATTCTTATAATTAACAGACTGCAACATTTGCAATGCTGTGTGCGCATGAGGCGCCGGCGCAATCGAATAGCGGAACAACTCTCGACATTTTTGGTCATACAGATCTAAAACTGCAGTGTGTTTACTTTTATTTCTGTCATCTCGGTTTCCTTTCCGTGAACTTTCGTAGAGCGCCGCTCCACACAAAAATGAACCAAACTCGGCAGCATATGTCACTCAGTCTTTTCCTTTCATTTTGAAAATCTGTTAATTGGGCTGTTATTAAAAGTATGTCAGATATATTTCGTGTATTCATTCATTTTATATACAGACTATGATTTAATAAAAACAGATTAGCTTAATTTTTGTTGCTTGTCTGCGCTCGTCCGCCGCATTTTTTCTCTTCTCCGACTCCGCAGCTCTCTTCGTTAGTTTAGTGTTAGTGGCACCAGTCCAGCTGTTTCCAGGAGTTACTCGTGCTATTTCTCCATAACGGGAGTGCGTCCATCTCACAAATGTAGAATCAGTCTCTGCAGTCATCTCAACCATCGAATTCCAGCAACAGGAAGACAAAATATTTTACTCGTGGACTTTTTTTAATTAACAAATTAATTTTGAGTTAAAATATGTTGATGTAACTTGCGTTACTGAGATTGTAACGAGTAATATTATTACCCAAATTGTATTAGTAATGCGTTATATTACCGCGTTACAGCAAAACGTAATAAACTGTAATATATTTCTTTTGTAATGCGTTACTCCCAACACTGGATATAACTATTATACAATGAGCCTGTTTTGGACATTATTAATGAAGGAAAAAGAAAAAAAAACTCACACCTGGTTTTAGATTGCATTAATATCCTGGCATTGTTTTATACAACAATTGCATCTGGAAGATTAATTATCCTGGGTGTTTTCTTGGCTTTAGCGTGGTAATTATTACTGAAGTGGCAAGTCCAAAGTCTTTTGTAGAGTTTTACCAATATTCAATCTTGTTAGCTTGGCTAACCAGACTGTTTGAGACATGAGTCTGTAATTCACTCATTACAGCATGTTTATGACCGAGGAAGGAGATCACTGGATGATCACCAGCCCACACACCAAGGCACACTCGATTAGCCAAATGATAGGCCATTATGACTGGCGTGTTTGTGCTGTGGCTTTGAAACGAGGAAATATTTTGCTGTCAACACCACACCACTGTGGTGACATGACCTCCGTCAGCCTTTCTCAGAAGGTCTCTGTTGACCCCCGGCTACTGTTTTTGCACAAGAGAGATTGAGAAAGCTCAGTCCTCCACTTTCAAAGGGGTGGAAAATGTCCCATGGCCACTGAGGATTCACTGAAGCCAGACTATAAATTTACATTTCCATTTGACCTGTTTTTGGAGAAATGGCATGACTGACAGGAACATTCAGATTATGCAGTGTTATCAAAGATGTGACCTGGTGGGTAGTGTATGTGGTCCAATATGTTGCAGGCGACCAAAGTTCAACTCTGCAGTAGTTTCCGATACCACCCACCTCACCACTCTTCTTACTATGATTTCCTGTTTCCTCTATTTTCCTATCCAATCTTTTTTTTTCCCTCATTTAAAAAAAAAAAATTCTGTAAACATGGCATTGTCTCAAGAAATATCTGCGTACTCACAAAACCATTGAAACCAACTGAAACCAATGTAGTGTACATGCCAGACCAGTATGTGGCACTGTAATTCTGCAACAGATATGCACTCAAAATAGAGAAGAGAACATGGAACAATACATTTATTACATTATTTATTAATCTGTGTAAAATTGCAGTTTTAGGCTCCCAAAACGCCAGATTCGTCTGGACAAAATGCCTATACAAGTTTTTTTTTACATGTACAGCTAAACGTGTGGATGGGCCCTTAGTCTCTGTCCAACTTGCCGTCATTAGAAATTGTAATAATTGATACAAGGTTGTATGAATTCCTTCCCGAACCCTAAAGGCCTGTTCACACAAAGGATGATAACTATAAAGATATAGTTCTAAAAATCATTCTCAGTATTAAAGAATAGCACAGTCCACACCACAGCTATAACGATAAAGGCACAGAGAAACAATGTCGTTGGAATCACTTTCAGAACCATTTTTTTTACACCTGATGAAAGATAAAAACATTGACACTCAATCAGAATCAATCCTACTATAATAAGCTTAAGAATTTAAAGTGGCATACACGTATGCAATTAGAAATAATCTGGTGTGAACGCTAATATTTATCTTTATAGTTATCATTCTTGGTGTGAATAGGCCTTAAGCCTAATAATTGTAATTTGGAAAAAAACATTATGCGCTTTACATTTACATGTATGCAATTGCTAGACACTTGCATTGCCATTTCCATGACAACACTTTCCTGTTTGAGCTACAGAAGTGGTTCTCAACCTTAAATTTAAGGCCCCCATTGTCCACAACAATATGCAAACATATCCAGGGCCCATATGCTTAAAGCTTCTAAGAATCCTCCCAGAAAGCTAATTTAGCTTAAAAATTCCTACGTAGGAGTCTTAACTTAAGAGTCATTCAGGACCAATCAAAGAGCAACTCTGAGTGAAGAAAAGACAAAAACTTTTATCTTAGTGAGGAGGCGGGGTTCACCCCATTGCTAGCTATGACACAGGCTTTTGAAGACTGTGATTGGTTGGTTGTCCAAGAAGGAAATAAAAGAGCACTTTTAAATGTAGGGTGTAGTATAAGCCTTCACTTTGAAATTATAGGTGTAATTTTTCCTGTTTTACCACACACACACACACACACACACACACACACACACACACACACACACACACACACACACACACATATATATTATGTGTTTAAATATTTTTTTATTTACCACTCTGTTAATGTTGTATTTAATGTATTTGATGGGAAATTTACAAACACGTTAAGGTTCTGAAAGTGCTGTAAGTGTGTGATCTCTTTGCTTATAGAAGTTGTAAACAGACCTAAATTATCACTTCTGCATAGATGCATTGTTTCCAGTTGCCAAATATGTTAATGTAATAACTTCCATTTTTTTCCACTGCTAAAGAAACTCTTAAGCATCTTAAAAGTCCCTATCCATACTCCTAACAATTGTGGACCTTAAGACCTCTTTTAAGGGTACTTTTTTCTTTACTAGGATCTTTCTTTAATTTTAAGAATTTTCTTCGAATTTTGTCACTAGGAGCCACTCTTTGCACTAAGATTTTTTATGAATACGCGCCCAGGGGCCGTATGTATAAAACTTCTAAAAAATGCTCTTAAGAGTAGTCTTAAACTTTGACTTAAGTGTCAAAAAATTCTTAGTAAGAAGTAGGACTTTTTAAGAGTAGGAGACCTTTATAAAGAATCTAAAAGCAACTTGCAGTAAAGTTTGAGACTGATTCTTAAGTTCTGACTTAAGTGTTGTAAATAAAGACTACAATGATTGAAACCCAAAATGGCCGCCCTTGACCTCTGAATCAGCCAATAGTGAGCCTGCTCATGTGAGTGACAGCAGCACAACACCAATTATTTGATGGAACTACAATACAATCATTTAATTAAGACACTATTTAATATTTCAGTGTATTTAAAAGAATGCTTTGCATTGTGGAAAATTATCACAAATTATTATTGATGCTTTGAAATCCATGTCTCCTCATTTACCAGTTGGAGCAATGATGTGAACAGCTGACGGTCAGTTGGAAAGTCAATAAACTGCCATTTAGTTGTGGCCAAGAGAGAGAAAAAAAGTGTTCTGATTTTGTAAGCATATTGCATATTTGCTTGGAGTCAATTGTTTCACTTTTATTTTTTTGATAATAATGCAATAAAACGTGTCATAATTTTTGGCCATGCAACAAGAGAGGACCAACACAATATTAATAACTGATTATGTTGTATTCAATGTCAATGTTGACAGTTTAGTGATTTTGTCACGTAGATTTGTTGACGTCCTTGCCCCTTTTGAGACTTTTCTCAAAGGCCTAGCAACAAAATAAATTTCTTGGATAAACCTTATTTAGATTACAACACTCTCCCACTGATATATTTATATTATATAGATCAGTGAACTCGCCATTATGTCCTCATCCTCATCAGCTACATTTAGTGACTGTTTTAACTACTTTGAGTTGAAAGCAGTTAGCAACACTGATCAGTGTTTTTCTTTTTTGATGGTTTAAGTGAAATCTGAAAACCCTCCACACATCACTTTTGGACACTGATGTGTTTGGTGAGGTTAGTGTCACAATATTTAAGACCCTGCTTACTGTGTCATCACCAGTGCTTGCTGCATTTTTACAATTGTTCAACTTTTCCAGTGAAAATAAATAAATAAAGCTAGAGCATTGATTTGTAGAGTGGATTAAGTTATTATGCTTATTACTTGGTCAATTACAAAAATAAATACATTAAAGAATGCTTGATGGTCACGATTGTATCATTTTATCAACCCCATATCATCATATAACTCCAATATGTCATATGTGTATTGTAAAGTGTGTGTTTCCTCCTTTTTGCTGCCATTGTGTTACTCCTAACTAGGTTAGGAGACCTCTCCAACTCTCTTAACCCTAATACCGTATTGACTTTACAGCCCTTAATCCCGTGTTTGTGGACAAATGTGGGCACAGAGGTCTCAGGTGTGATCAAAAAATTTGTGTTCAATAAATGTTATATCACTATCTTCGATAAAATAAAATCTATCAATTTATGGTGTTTTTTTTTATTTTGGGGGTATTTTTGAATTTATTTACCTCTAAGAGTACCATATTTTTTATGTAAATAATGCTTATTTTTATGTTATATTTAATTATCTTAATTAAAAAAATCATTCCAGTAAGTTCAGAGAGTTAAAACCTAAAGATGAAGTGACTTTGGTGACATCTGGTGTCTTATGTTAGTATAAAATTAACAAAAAAACAATAATATCAATAACCACTAGATGGCTGCAGTACTGAATTGCTGCATATAGGTTGAACTCTATGAACCACTGTTATGATGAATTTGACCTCTTAATTTTTTTTACTTTATCACAACTTAAAATTGTAATTTTAATAAATATATATCTGTGTTAGGTGAGACTATACAAAGATGCCAAAATATGCTTAGATATATATGACCATGCTATAAGGAAAAGACAAAGTAGTAAATCATTATTTATTTATTTGAAACAAAGAACATCAAATTTCAATAACTCAAACTAATTGGTGCCAATTCCTGGGTCTTTATGTTTGTATGTGTGAGTGAGTTTTTATTAAAAAAAAAAAAAATTCCAGCTCTGTTATAGGCTCATTGAATGCATTGTTTGTTTGTGTTTGTGTGTGTGTGTGTGTGTGTGTGTGTGTGTGTGTGTGTGTGAGTGTGAGTTGTTGCCATGTTGAGAAGGTTGTACAGGATCACCCCTTCATTTTTGTGTATGTAATATATGCGTTGTATTGGATCTACTGATTTTTATTTGACAAAAATAAAAAAAAATTCTCTGAATTACAGTTTTTCCCATTCATTCCTATGGGTGCCCATTTTTGTCCACGAATACGGGATTAAGGAGTTTTTTTTTTTTCACCCACTTAACATTGTAGAATCGAGTCTTTTTTTTTTTTTTTGCGTGTTCAGGTGGCAAACTTAGGAAAAGTCACCAAGTCTTGTACCACTCAGATCAAGGGAAGTATTTTTAAAAAATTAATTAAAATTATTTTGCCCACATTTGTCCAGCTTACGGTATGAGGGTTAAATAATTTAGGAGCTGAGACCTAGTCTTAACACTTAAGAACTTTTATGAATCACTCTTTATCTTAAGTCCAGAAATAAGAGTAAAATTACGTCACTTCTAGAATTTTGAAACACTTAAGACTAAAATTTGACTCTGAGAAGCTTTATACATACGGCCCCAGGTGTTTACACACAATTTCCTGATTCTTTTTTTTTTTTTTAAGTTTTAACTCAGTTTTTACCTAATATATGTTTGCTTTTAATTTACATGGCTTTTTTTTCAGTTCTAGAAATCACACTTTCAAAATTAAGCCAACTCATATTTAAGACCACGTGAAATTTTTTTTTTTTTTTTTTTTTTTATGACATTAAAAAAATTCAAGGAGTGAATTAAAATACGATTTTTTGTTGTTGTTGTTTTTAGTTTTAACTCTAGTTTTAATGCTCGTCTTGTTTTAAATAACTCTAAAGGAGAAGAACAAAAATGTACAGATAATTTACTCACCCCCTGGTCATCCAAGATGTTCATGTTTTTCTTTCTTCAGTCGTAAAGAAATATTTCCTTCACTGTTCTCCATATAGTGGACTTCTATGGTGCCTGCGAGTTCGGACTTCCAAAATGCAGCTTTAATGTAGCTTGAAAGGGCTTTGAATGATCCCAGCCGAGAAAGAATTATCTAGCGAAACGATCAGTTATTTTCTAAAAATGTGTACAATTTATATACTTTTTAACCTCAAATTCTCATCTATTCTCATCTGCGATGTGCATGCTTACATTGTGTACTCTGGTTTAATAAAGTTGGAGTATGTCGAAAAACTCCTATCTCATTTTCTCCTCCAACTTCGAAATCGTCCTACATAGCTGTTCTGGAAGTGAACTTCTCCTTTTAGTTTCTTATACGTTTGCTGAAGCCCACACTTAAGATGACTACAGTTAGTTCCACTTTTACTGTATGATAAAAATGTTAATATGAGGTAAAGTAAATGACAAAACCCTTTTTTTTTTTTTTTTTTTTTTTTTTTTTGGCCAGCTATGCCTTTTAATGCTTTTTTTTTTTTTTTCTAAGAAACATCCTCTATGATTAATACTGTGTATTTGGTTAGTAATTGCTCATTCAGATTTCTCTGAAACTGTAATCAGATGTGTTAGAATGTGGCTTCCAACAGCTTTGTCGTTATTCTGTCAGCAGTACGATGTTCGCTGGTGAAATATGGATGTTATGTTATTTGAAATCAAGTGGAAAAAAGCAGCAGCAGCACACCTGTCGCGGTACTCGCTGGCTGAGCACCAGTGTCCCCATGCCGGACAGATTGCTTTATGTTTCCTTGCACATGCTGCGATTTGATATACGACAGTGTGCCAGTCGCACACCCTAGTGTGTGTAACTCAATCGCGCACAGTATTTGGAGAATGTCTGGCTTTTTGCCGGAGCACAAATAGGTTCTCCGCACACACTCTTACACAGATGCTGGTGTCAGCCGTGGCACTTTGGTTCTCCCTAGAGACTGGAGATCTATTTCTCAGCCTACAGATGGAAGAGCAGCAGCAGCCTGGCTGTCAGCTATGATGGACTCCAGTTGGGATTTATAGCAAGGCCAGATTCAGGAAGATTCACTTGGACTGCCACTGAATCATTTAACGTATCGGCTTTGTAGTGCCCCGAGTCTAATTCCTTCATGCTCGCAGAAGCCTTGCTGACTTTTTAGTGGTTTTGAATGACTATCGCTGAGCTTTCTCTGCTTGGTGTCTTTCCTCATCTGATAGTGCTACATAATCAGTCCCAACGGATGAAGGATGCTGATTACACATTTAGAAGCCCATTAATTTAGTGTCCAATCCCTAATAGGCTGTTAAATTCTCATTGGCTTGTGACATAGTAGGACCGCAATAAGTGAATAGTGAAATGCATGCTGATACTGACAAAAAAAAGCTGGCTTCCATGTGCTTATCCACTGAATCAAACCCTGAGGGTTAGTCGATGTGTATTTATAACAGACTATGCCTTTTCTATATCTCTGTATCTTGGTCTCGTGTATATACAGTGCCTTGCAAAAATATTCATACCCCTTCATTTTTTTTCACGTTTTGTTGCAGCATTATGTTAAACTGCTTTAAATGAGTTTTTCCCCACATCAGTTTACACTCCATACACCATAATAATGACAAAGCAAAACCCAGATTTGCAAATTTTACAAATTAAAAATAAAACACTGAAATAAGTACATTGCATAAGTTCATACCCTTAACTCAGTACATAGTTGAAGCACCTTTACAACCTTAAGTCTTTTTGCGTATGATGTGAAAAGCTTTGCACATCTGCATTTGGCAATTATCTGCCATTCTTTGCCTCACCTTTTCACCTCTCAAGCTCTGTCAGCTTGGATGGGGGTTTGTAGACATTTTCTAGAGTCCTAGTTGTTCCAGTCGTCTTCCATTATGGACAATGGAGGCTACAGTACATGCTTCTGTGAACCTTCTATGCAGCAGATTTTTTTTCTGAACTCTTCCCTAGATCATTGCCTTAACGCAAGTCTGTCACTGAGCTCTACAGGCAGTTATCTTGACCTCAGGACTTGGTTTTTGCTTTGATATGCATTTTCAGCTGTTAGACCTTTTCTGAGAGGTGTGTGCCTTTCTAAATCATACTCATTCAAATGAATTTGCCACAGTTTAACTCCACTCGAAGTGTAGTAACATCTAGAAGCAATATGAATGCTCCTGAGCTAAATTTCGAGTGTCCCAGAAAAGGTATGAATACTTAAGCAACAGGATCTTTTCAGTTTTTTATTTTTAATAAATTTTCACAAATATTAAAAACCTATTTTTTGCTTTGCCATTATGGAGTAGGGAGTGTAGATTGATGTGGGAAAAAAGTAATTTAAAGTAGTTTAACATAAGGCGGCAACATAACAAAATGTGAAAAAAATGAAGGGGTATGAATAATTTTGCAAGGCACTGTGTATCTCATATCTAAAAGGTGATCAAAATGGTGTGTCAGAACAACTGAGGTGAAAAAAAGGTGGGATAAATCAGGCTTAAAGCACCTAAGGTGAAATTGTCTCACCCCCCTTGCATCGGACATCTGTTCAAAAGCCTCTCATTAGCTTCTCGGAATGACAGCACTAATTCAAGCCGGAAGCCCCACCGGCTAATGAGATGCCAGGCACAGCTCTCATTCATCTCTGTGCCACTGCTGAGTGCGTGCGCATGTTTCACATTGCATCAGTCACCAATTCAAGGGACCATCTCTGTTCCCACACCTGTGGCAGTGACTTCTTTGGCAAAGTTGTGTGAATCCATTCTCCTTCAATGCATCTGTGCTCGCCTCATAACTAAACCACCTGGTTTATGTGCCCATACATGCATTTTATTTCATCATGGATGGCTTGATATGTTTTGCATATTTCAATCAGGACATGCAGGATGCTTTTGAGAAATAAGGGCTTTATGAAGAAAAAAAGAGACTTGTACACAGTTAATCAAAAAGTGAACATCATCTGCCTTCAATTCATGGCCCCTTTCATTTGATTGAGATGGATGAACACGATCAAAATAGGATTAAAGAGATTACATAGAGATTTCAAGCAATCATCGGATGATCTGGATTGCTGCTTTGTAATGCAAACAATCAAAACACACCTGGGCTTGTCTATGTATAGAACTAAGATTTGAATAAGAGCCAATTTCTTAGCTGTCTTACAGTTTTATAAAAAAGATAAAAGTAACTTTTGTGAAAGTCTAAGCCTGATTTGACTAAAGTGATGCTTGAGTGTTGTGAAGTCAATCCAAAATGCTCATCCCAGACCACTGAATCAGACCAGTCATTCATGATTTGATAAGACACATGTTGCTTTGAACGTTTTGGCATGTAATGGTTACTGTGCTTCTCAGTAGGTTTTTTCAGAAGGGTTTGTAAAGGAACTGCAAGCAGTTCACGAGTTGATGAAAAGCTAAAAATACATTGAATTTATTAAATTAAAAATCAATAATTAAAAAAATTATTAAAGAGCAGGTCATAAGGATTTTTGAAAATATTTTATTTGCAGTTTGTAATGTAGCTATCCTTTAATGTAAACAGTCTGCAAAGTTATTAATCAAAAAAGTGCATGATAATTAAAGATATTGTCTCTCAAAAGAAAGAGTCAACTCTGAACCTCTTTAACGAGTCGTCATATTTTTTTTAATCTTCTGTCTTTTATCGATATACGTCATTAGGTAAATTAGCATAATCCCTGTCTGCCCGCGAAATACGAAGACTCTGACCTGCCCACAAACACTTCCATTAGTTAGTGTCTTTTGTTTTCATTGCCAAAAAAAAAAGATTTTTTCCACAATACTACAGCAATACAATTTAAACCTTTTGTTGTGTGCTCGTCATTTTACTGAAGATTGCTTCTCTTATCTTGGCTTTTGTTTTCTTTGACTTCTAATCTTCTTTATTTAGACTTACAAGCGTTTCCGAACCACAGCCTGTAAGTACGATTGATACGTGTACATTTTCAATTGAGTGCTCAAATAAGTTTTTTGTGCTAATGTGTTGTATACCTTAGTGCAGCTTTTCCAGGTAAACCATGATATTACTGTCTTGCTAAAATAGATCTGAAAATTCGCTGTGAACCCACTATTTCCTAAGAATGTGTCGATTAATGTAGACTAGGGCTGTAACGATTGCTCGATTCTATTCGAGTATTCGATTTTTAAAAAATCCTTGATTGCATTTTGCCTGTGTCGAGTAATCGGCAAAATACCGGAAGTGGTGCATTCCACATATTAAACCCATTTAAAATGATAAAGCATAATGCTTTTAAAAATATCTGTCAAAGAAATGGCCAAATATTAAATATTAAGTGGACATTTTAATTAAATGTTTGTTTAGTCAATACTAAAGAAGGATTAAACAAATAAAGTAAAAAAAAAAAAAATCGTCAGGCCGTTGGCGCCCTCTGCAGGCATTAGTTAAATGCATAATGTACATTAGCTTTACTGTTTATAATACATAATGTATTTGAACAGTTTTGTTTAATAAAACCATATGACTACTTGCTTTTGATACTTTATTTGAACTAATAATTATTGCCTCATTGCTATTATATATGTACTTAAGTATTTTTAATGGCTATTGTTAACTTGGGTCTATTTTATTATTACAAAAAAATTATAATTATCCAATTACTTGATTAATCGTCAGAATAATTGACAGATTACTCGATGACCAAAATAATCGATAGTGACAGCTCTAATGTAGACTGTCGTTGTTCTAATTACTTCGTTTAATAATGACAATGTATTTTAATGTAACTTAGACATATTTTGGTTTACAAACTGTTTTGTTTCATCAGTTAGTCATGTTGGCACTCGGCTAACGTATTCACAATTTTGGTTTTGTTAAGTGTTTACAGTTTAGCAGCTAAAGTTTAGCTGTGTGCACGATTCACTTGCATAAATTCGATGGGGGTCCCCTGTTAAAAAGCGTATTCCGGGGTTTAAAATACACGCTTTCTATTCGCATTCCAGGGGCTAAATATGACATTATTGGGTTCGCTTCAACCCGCAGACATCAGAAACAACTGGGGACTTGGCAACACAGATGGTAGCGCTCACTAACTTGCTCAAGTACTCCTCTCTGTGCCAATTACAACAAGCTTGGCCAGCTGACCATTCAGAGCTGTGCAGAGGAGTTTACAGACATTACTCAGGGATGTGATTTTTCCGGATTAATCCGGAATTCCGGATTTTTCGACCTGAAAATGTGACCTATGTCACGTATTTGCGACCGTTCGCGAATGGCGGATGACGAAGTATGATTCCGGACCGCAAGATGCGTCCATGCGGACCGTGAAAGCTTTTGACATAATAATAATAAAAAAAATGCCAAACGCTATTTCTAATAAATTTATATCAAGCACACTAGGGTCAGCGTTTGGGTGCAATCTTCCGTGCAGTGAGGAGAGAAAAGATCGGCAGACAGATGTAGCTTTCAGTGAGTGAAAAACGTTGATGGAAAATGCATTATTTTTGGTTACGTCGCAAAATATTGTAAATATATCTTTTTATACTGTATTTTTATACATATTTATATTTTAAACCACGACGGTGAGCCAATGGATATCACACAAGCAACGTGAAAACTGCATATATTAAAGTGAAAGTAAAAACAGCGCTTTCAGCATCTAATGTGCACATTCTCTAAGAGACAATGATAGACGAATATACTTCATATGCTGATATTAATTTACTTCCCTAATATTTCTCTTCTGCAAAATAAAAAGAAACGTATTTTGTGTAGGCTACGGGTTTTTGAAAGTCAGTTCTTGAAATAAAGCTCTTCATATTTATTGATGACTGTAGTGTTATTAGGGGTTAAGAAAGACTAATTATTTCAGGTGGTCTTAAATGTGGGGACTAAAAGGCAAGAATTGCGATTGAACTTTATAAGGTTATCCATTGAATAAATATGAGCGCTGCGCGTTTCAAAGTCAGCTGCGGCGCTGCTTTGTGTATCATTCTGATAGCGCCTCCTGCTGGAAGACAATGATCTGACATTTTTTATCAGCTCGAACGTCTACTGTTGTCAAAAAGACCAATGTAAACAAATCAGTCAATGGTTTTAAGCACCAAACACGTAGAGTTGTAAATGTTATCTGATGGATCGACAAGATCATGTGTTATACAAATTTAAACAATTAAGGCAATAAAATATATGTTAATTAATATAATACTTGATTGACAATAATTGTTTAAATTAATATAAGAATTGATACTTTTGACTCTTGAAGGCTGGAATGTGAATTTTATAATTTAAGAAATCTTTTTTGTTTTGGGAAATCTGCATCTCAATTGTAAATCATGCTTTTTACAGTCATTTTAATAATTTATTTATTTATTAATTAAATTTTGTTCAGGTCTTTAAAAAAGTATTTAAATGTGTAGAATTAACTTACTTGTTTTTGCTAGCTATTAGGGATGCTCATTTCGGTTAATTTTCCCAACCAACAACCGCAAATCATTATCGGGTGGGGGGGGGGGGGGGTCTTAGTATATTTTCCTGCTTTTTTGTCCTTAGCCAATCACATGCCTGATTACTTATTCAAACAAACCATTTCGAAATCGTTGACAAATGACTATGTATAAATGATATATTCTGAGAAAATTACAATGATTTCTGACTGTAGATGCATTTAAACCTGTTGTAGGGGTCTCCAACACAATATTAGCACACTTTTAAAAATCATATTACCTGCTCTTTAAATGATGATAAATCTATATTCTAGTAAATAGTTTAGGTCAAAGGAGATTGGCTGATAAAAAATTATTTAGGGAAAAACACAACTGTGAAAATGCACTTGTGTTACCACAATGTAAAAGTGTTTTTTAATCTAGAAGCTGGAAACCAAATTGATGATTAAGCATTTTTCCTTACATCTTGTTTTCTGTTATCCTGATGTTTTTACAGTTTAATTAGGTGTTTTTGGAATCTATCAGTCACACTTGACTGAGCATTTGTTTTGTTATCCGTCACCACTAACAGCAAGCGTCTGACAGATCAAGGCACTCTTATGCTTAATGGTGTGTGTAGGCTGTTAAAATGCAATCAGACACAAAGTGTTTCCGTTATTTATTTATTTAAACCCATTTATCTGCTATTCTGAAGCAGCAGATTCAAAACGTTGTGAATCCAAGCTTTTATTATTCTGTCCTCAGCCATATAATGGATCTTAAATCAGTTCCCTTTGGTTCGTTGTGCACATTAAGGAATTTTATGTACTATATATTATGATTTACATAACTTGCTGTATAGCTGCAGTGCAAATGTATTTCAAATGTAATGTTGCAGTGTGTGTTTTAGTGCAGTTTCACGGAAATCACCCCTCAAATGTACTTTGCAGCCTCCATCCATCAAGACAAGTTCAGCTGGTTCATTGGAAACGTCTGGACCATCTTCCGATGGTATGCGTACATGCTTGAGCAAGCAGGAGTCAGTGAATGTAAACGCTATATGTGTCTACATATGTGTTTTAGTGTGTTTAGCCATTAGGTCACATTGTAAACTGCTATTAGCAGTGACTGATCCTCCCTCGTGAAATGGGATGCTTATTTTTATGCCTGCATTTAGGAAAGACTTTCGGTATTTAAGAGCTATGGCGTATTTGTACCACTAGGGATTTAATGGTTTATTTGTTTATCTGCCTAGAAATGCATTTATTTTCTTTGGCTCTGTATCTGATGTTAAACAAGTCAGTAGCTTATGCCAACAGCTGGGCATTGCATGTCTTAATGTGCAATGTTACTAAACAGTAAGTGTGGCATTAAAAGCGCAGATCTATATCTTGGCTGTTTACCTGATAAATACTTAAATACTTAGAGTAGTTCAATTTCAGAACAAAAATGTACAGATAATGTACTCACCCCCTTGTCATCTAAGATGTTCATGTCTTTCTTCAGTCATAAAGAAATTGTTTTTTGAGGAAAACATTTCAGGATTTTTCTCCATATAATAGACTTCTATGGTGCCCCCGAGTTTGAACTTCCAAAATGCAGTTTAAATGCAGCTTCAAAGGGCTCTAAATGATCCCAGCTGAGGAAGAAGGGTCTCATCTAGTGAAACGATTGGTTATTTTCTAAAAACATTTACAATTTATATACTTTTTAATCTCTACACAGAGTACACACAGAGTAGACAAGATGAGCATTTGAGGTTTAAAAAGTATATAAATTGTATTTTCTTTTTAGAAAATAACCGATCCTTTTGCTAGATAAGACCCTTCTTTTCTTGGCTGGGATTGTTTAGAGCCCTTTGAAACCGCATTTTGGAAGTTCAAACTCGGGGGCACCATAGAAGTCCATTATATGAAGAGAAATCCTGAAATGTTTTCCTCAAAAAAACCTAATTTCCTTACAACTAAAAGAAAGACATGAACATCTTGGATGACAAGGGGGTGAGTACATTATCTGTAATTTTTTTTTTGTTGTGAAAGTGAACAACTACTTTAAATTTTTTGACTTTATAGCTCAGACTTCCACTGTAGACATAATTTCTATCTAAATGGACTTTTTATAAGTGGATATTGCTTAGTAATTCAGCCATAAATTACACTTTTTTTTTCATTTACTCATCCTCATGTCGTTCAAAACCTGTATGACTTTCTTCTGAGGAACACAGAAGAAGGTATTCTAAAGAATACAGTTTTTGGTTAGCATTTACTTCCGTTGACAGTTCTCCAAATGTCTTTGCTCCACAAGTTTTGAATTGCATGAGGGTGAGTATGACAGCATTTTTGTTTTTCCTTGTGAACTATTCTTCTAAGGAAGCCCTGTATAATTATGGTCCACCAGACAGGAGTCAGGAGCGTTTCTTAGAGGCTGCTCACATGAAACATTTTTTTTTTTTTTTTCAAAGACAGCTATGGAGTACAGATTGTAGGGTCCTATACACTAGCTTTTCCTTTATCAAAGTTCTTAAGTGAATTTAAAATGTGTTTTGAGATGAACTGTGTGGAGAGTTGCATTACTGCAGTAAAGCTTGTTAGAGCTCAGCCTCTCTCTCTCACACACACACACACACACACACACACACACACATATGCAGCACCCAAAATCACAGATGGGATTACAAAGAGCCCTGCAGCCATTCCACAAGACAACCAGCACAGCTGTAGCAAAAAAAAAAAAAAGCCTTTAAGAGAAGATGTCTTGTGTCTGACTCTTGTGTTGGACCAGATACAGATGTGCCTGTTTAAGAGAGAGTGAGGTAAAGATTTGGTAGAAAGGTGAGCATTTGCTCTTTGTAACAGCAGATGTGGAATTCCTCTATTAGCAGCTGGTGTGTCGTCTCTTGCCAGCGATTTCTGCTATTATATGAAAGTTTATCCTCAGAAGATTTTTACTCTGGCAGGTCAGTATGAGATTAGAGGGGCTTCGAGACGTTAATATGGCCACCCACCCGGATGAGAATGGATTCCCGGCTAAGCATGAGCTGGGTTGTGTGGTGAGAACTCAGAAGCTGACACATGGCCCTTAATTAGCTCAGTCATTTATGGACTAGTGCAACTACTGGGTACTTAAGCCATTTTTTTTTTTAGACTTGTGTGTTTTTGTTCCAAAACGGGGACTAAATTGCACAACTTCCAGGGCTGGTTCACTTTCACAACATTTCAAAACAGACCAACATTTAAGGGGAGACACTGCAGGCAAAAACACAGTTTTTTCATGCACCCTCAAGTTTGAGATTTTGGGTTTTTTATAAAGTGTTTTTTTCAGACTAGTGGAAAGAAAACACCCAAAAGGCACTAAGTTTTTCTTTTATAGCACTTTATATTTATGTTAATATATTTAAATTACAATACATGTTTTTAAAGGCTGTTTTCTCAAAATTAATTTTCTCTTCTACACTGAGTCATAATTGTCCACTTCAGTAGCACTTACACACACCAATTTGCTTAATTTTATACATTTTATTTAGGTAAAAAATATTGTTTCCTGTCTGCTTTTTCTGAATTCTGTCGTGACAAAATGAGATGCCCAAAATCCCCTCTGTAATTTTTTTTGACTCTAATATGTCAGAAAAATTAAACAACAAAATTAAACAAGTCAGTTTTTGAAACTGACTTCATCCAGTGTTTAGATTTTTGTACTAGAAATGTATGCAAATTAGTGCATATTTCATTAAATAATGGCTCATTTGCATATTTAAATCTAACATTTTAGAAACAAAAAGTGTTTGCATTTATCAAAGTAATCAACTGGGTAAGTAAGGTGATAACTATTAGTTTATTTTTTTTTTATTTTTTTTATTTTTTTACCCTATTCACCTGCAGTGTCTCACCTTAATAAAAATCACTTGGGGGAATACTGTAAAATGGGCTAATATTTTTAAGATGATAATTTAACAGATAATTAATAGCTTTTATTATTATAAATTATATTAATAATGCATAATATCTGACCCTGGACCTCAAAACCAGTCATATAGGTCAACTTTTTGAAACTGAGGTTTATACGTCATCTGAAAGCTGGATAAATTAATTAAAAAGCTTTCCATTGATGTATCTTACTTATTTTGACCCATACAATATATTTTTGGCTATTGCTACAAATATATCCATGCTACTCATGACTAGTTTTGTGGTCCAGGGTCACACAAAAATTATGTATAATTTATTTATTTCAGTGGTTCAGTGATTTGGTGAAAATTAAGTTTTTATTTGAGTTTTATTTTAATTTTTAGATTTTTTTTCTTTATATGCTGTTTCACAAAATGTAGGTTGACATCTAATATTGGCCAGTGTATATTAGCTATTAAATTCAAAATATAAATATAAATACTATCTGTATTTGCCAAAAATTCAATTCAATATCGATACATCCTTAAATTTGATTATGAATTACAGTGGCTTATCCACAGATTTCCCCAAAGATTCATTATCTATGATAATAATTATAGGGAATATTGAATATCCTTATGGATATGCTGATTCTTTGTTCAAAATACATGATCAACAAAAACAAACCCTTCCTTTAAATGGATAGCTCGCCCAAAAATGAAAATTCTGTCATTAATTACTCTCCCTCATGTTGTTCCAAACCTGTAAGACCCTTCATTCATCTTCAAAAATAAGTTAAGATGTTTATGAGGAAATCTGAGAGTTTTCTGACCCTGCATAGACAGCAACGCAACTGACACATTCAAGGCCCAGAAAGGTAGTAAGGACATCGATAAAATAGTCCAACAGTGGTTCAACCGTAATTTTGTGAAAGTACAAGAATACAAAATGAACGACTTTATTCAATATTTTGTTCTCTCCTCTGACTGAACTTTAATTTTTGAACTATCCCTTTAAGGTCTCTGTCGGTGGATCTGATTATTCAAAGATAACCATGGTGCAACTATTGTCATGTTCAAAAAACAAGTACTGGGGTCCGTTCTTCGTACCTCGCTTACTACATCCAAGATCAAATGACACATCCAAGATCAAATCATCGCGCTAACTATGAGCTCGCTATTCCGGTTCTCCGAACGCACCTGTTGTTGATGATTAGTATAGCTGGATGAAGTTATTTGAGATCACTGGGTGGCTTAAAAGGGGCTACGTATCGATAGTAGAAACATTGATCGGCAACGCTTTGATTGGTCGGCGAACATGACGAAGGAGCGCGCTCAGTATTTTTCTGCAGCAGAGCAAGAACTCTTGATTGAGGGATTTCAGGAGTTTCAGAGTTTAATTAAAACGCAAGGGAATACTGCAAAGGCTGGAAAAGCAAGGAGAGAGGGCTGGCAAAAGTAGTGAACAAATTAAATGCGTTAATGCTGCCCATGTTACATGTTTTTTCCTTGATATGTTATTTTATTTATATTTTAATTTTTTTATACACTACCGTTCAAAAGTTTGGGGTCAGTAAGACTTGTAATAGTCTTTAAAGAAGTCTCTTATGCTCATCAAGACTGCATTTATTTGATTAAAAATACAGAAAAAACAGTAATATTGCAAATTGTTTTTACAAAATAAAATAATGTTTTTGTTTTTTTATATATTTTATATATCATACTTTGAAATTTATATAGAATTTATTCCTGTGATGAAAAGCTGAATTTTTATCAGCTGTTACTCCAGTCTTAAGTGTCACACGATCCTTCAGGAATCATTCTAATATGCTGATTTATTATTAGAATGATCAATGTTGGATAATATCAACAGTTGTGCTGCCAAATATTTTTTGGAACCTGTCATATATATACACTTTCTTGCAAGATACTTTTCTTTTCCCACGTGAGTCAGTCCGTGTCAGTCGTGCTCTTTAACCAATCAGATGTGACCTCGCCATTTCAACCAATCATAACCCGCCAGGAGCGCAGCCTAAATCCTGTTTACATGAAATAAACCTGCTCCAGAGCAGGTTTAAGCTTGCAGAGCTGTTGCTATGACAGCAAGTCCAGGATGAGCTTCGAAGAACCAAACAATCCAAGATCATGCCAAATCGTCAACAATCAAATCCAGCTAATTTAGTTAGCGAGGTACGAAGAACGGACCCCTGTTTTGTAAGTATCTGTTCGTCACAGAAATCTTCAGAGATGCAAAAGTTTACGCGTTTGGCATAACATAGACCTTGATGTGTTATTAAAATTTCCTCTCCCGGTTTCTAAAGTTGAAATCATCTGAAATGTTCTTGGGCAGTAAAACAAAAATGTTCAAAGGCACCAATAACAGGAACGTTTCCCTTTATAAGGAAGTCAGCGGTTAAACAGAGCTTAACGTTTTATGAGAAAACCCAATGGCTACCTGTCATAGATACCCTATTAGTCTGATTGCTGACTGTCTTCTGCTATTTCACAGATGATGTCATGTCTAATTCAGGGCCCTTCTGGTCAGAGGTAAGTTACAGAGACCCAAAGCCACGTCTAACTATGTAAACAGAGCATTGTGGTGAAAGTAAGCATGAGGCAGGCAGTACACCAGACGTCCATTAGAGAATAACACGCACACGTGTTTTGCTTAATTGAAGACCTCACCAAATTGTTAAAGGATGTGGTCTGTATACAACATGAGCAAGCCTTGTGTGTGTGGCCAGAGCCGCAAACACAAGTATGCAAGCAGCTGACGTGTCGGAAGAGTTTAATTTAAGTTTGTTTCGCGCACACACAGACAGGCACGCTTTGTTTGAGAAAAGCCACAAAGATATTTTAGCCTTGTTTGGTCCAAGAGTGGTTGGCTAGATTTAATAGGGACGTTTGTATTTTTGCATCTTCCCCTCGTGCAAAATCATACTTAGGCAACATTGTTTTTAGACTAACAAGTAATTAGAAAATGGCAATAATCTCTCTTCCTTTCATTTGACACGTGTAATGTAAAAATGCCATGTCCCAGTTTACATTAATATGCAGAGACAACTATAAGCCATCTATAAGTGTTTTCCCTGAAAAGTGTAAACATTTTGGTTCCACAAGACAGAGTGGAAGGGATGTTTGGGAAACATTTTTGGAAGAAAATAATTTTTGCAATTCATGTTGTTACCTCTAGTGGCACCAAAAGTACACTTTTAAAAAGGATAGTTCATCTAAAAATGCATGTCTCTGCAAACCTGTGTTCTGTATTTAGAATTTATATTTTATTAGGGCCCGAGCCCAAAAGGGCGAAGGCCCTATTGTTCTTCTAAGGATTCTTATTTGTTTTTTTTTTTTTTTTTTTTTTATTTTTATTTTTTTTCAACCGTTGGGGCACTTTTGGGGGCCTTAACATACTCAAAAACTCTTGAAAATTTGCACACACGTCGGAATCTGCCGTCGTCCGGACGCCACAGAGGCTGGGACCCGGGCGTGGTTCAGGGCCTCTACAGCGCCCCCTGGAACACAGTTTGAAAACTTGATGTACTGCGCACACATACTTGCGCGTATTGATATGAAACTCGGTACACATATAGAACTCATCGAGCTGAACAACTTTTGTACTCTATGTCATGGGCTCCACGCAACAGGAAGTGAGATATTTAGGGCTGTTTAAAAAGCGCATGCTCTGGAATTTAACGTACTCCTCCCAGGAATTCCATGGGATTGTCACCAAACTCGGTCAGCATGATCTCAAGACATTGGGGACGCTAAATTGCGAGGAGATTTTTGATATCTCGAACGGTTTGGCCGTGGCAAGGCGACAAAGTTATGGCGAGAAATGAGAAACAGGAAGTGTCTAATAACTGTTGCACACATTGCCTGATTCTGATGAAACTTCACCAGTTTGTTCGTTGTATGATGCCGATTCCATAAATGTGACTATTATGAGTCAAAGTTATAGCGCCACCAACTGGCAGCAGGAAACGTGTCATTTTCAAAATGCTTTGAAATCAGCCTCTTAATTTTACTCGATTTTCTTTAAACTTCATCAAAATCATGTCAAAACACGGCCGATAAGAATATGTAAAGGGGTCGATGATAAATCAAATGCTGTTGCCATGGCAACGTGTCAAACTTTAAAATTACATTCCTGTCTTTTCGAGGCAGATAACATGCTTAGAATTTCATGAAACTCAACACACACATCAATATTAATGATAGTTAGACACTGGCAAAAGGTCATAAATGGGCGTGGAGCAGGCACTCTATAGCGCCATCTTTTGACAAAAGTTGGGGGGTTAGTTTTTCCTACAGTCACCAAACTCTGTACTTATATTGTTCTCATCAATCTGGACAACTTTCTAAATCAAACTCATTAGCTAAGACCAACAGAAAGCCGGCTATTTTGATTTGAAGGTGGATTTTTTGAAAAATCAGGTAGTAAACAAATTCACACTACTCCTAAGAACAACCAGCTGTTCACACCAAACTTTTTTAACATGAAGAGAAGATTCTGAAGATGTTAAATTGCGAGCGGATTTTGGATATCTCGAACGGTGTTGACATGGTGATTTTTTAAAGATGTAGTAAAAACATAACCCTAATTTTTTATATCTTTAAAGTGCAGCATCCAAACTCTTTAAAACTTTTTTCACACAGAGATCTAATCATTCTGAGCAAGTGCTGGAAATATAAATTTTATACAAGCTTCAATGAATTAAAGAAAATTAAAAAGATAACTCAGAAACCTGCTGTCACTCTGGTGAATGTCTCTACAGTATGTGTGTGCGTTCAGTCAGGCACAGAGAAGCTCATTATTGCAGGGGGGAGGGGTGAGAGGCAGAGAGGGTGACAGAGTAGAGAGCCATCCTACAAACCATCTTTGAACATAATGCACATACTGTATGTAGTGTAATTACATAAATATGTCTGATCTTTGAGAGTCTGATATTTTGAGAAAATATAAAGGGTCACTAAGTCTTTCATTGTTCGTATTTTGCAGTTGTTGTTTTTTATTTATTTTGTACTTAACTGTACCATGAACTTGTCCTATTCAGTCACATAGCAAAAGATTTAAAAAAATACAACTTTTTAGCATGATCAATTTATCTTCATTGATAGACAATATTTACATAGTGTTATTTATTGAATATAAAATAATAATAATAAAAAATTAAGACAAACTTTGACAACAAAACAAACGTTACTGTTATCTCTTCAAAACATCTGAAAACCATAATTTTAAGAACAGTTATAAATATATATATCACCCCGTTAAAATACTCAACTTGATTTTTAAAGATATTTTGAAAGAATGGAGCGTTTATAGAGCACTTTATTGTGTATTGCTGTACACCCACATGAACTGTGTTCATGTTCATGTTAATTCACAGTACATAAACTTTATATGAATACTTTTTCTTAGCTTAATATTAATTAACATTAATAAATGCTATTTATTTATTGGTCATGTTAACTGATATAGTTAATTTTAACAAATGAAACTGGATGGCAACATTTTATATTTTGTGTGTATGTGTCTGTGTGTTGATTTTAAAGTGTAACCCTTTTAATTCTGTAAACTTAAAATCCAAACTAGCAGATGGTTACTGTGAATGCATGTGCCAACTGGGCACCGTCTTCCTTATTGATTCTTAGTTATGACAACAATTGATTTTATACAAAAATATATTATACAAAAATTGTAAAGATAGGTAACAATGACATTTAAGCAGAAGTGGTGGATATAGAGGAAGCAATAATAACATTTTGCTATCATCATGAATTACATGTTCTTATTTGTAGCATACTGGTTCACAGTTGGCATCTATCTGAAGTCCTTGCATTGATTGCATTTAATTAAATCAACATTATATTTGGTCAGTCTGATCTTGAGGCCTTAGAGATGTTAAATTGTGAAGATCTTGAGTTTTCATTAAAGGGCATGTGCGGGGTGGCCTGACAAAGTTTGATGTTTCTGCATAGACATAGAAGTGGTTATAACTTAGCCTGAAAATGTCTGATCTGCCACAAAATTCACAGGTTTGGTAAGAGTCCTGGCCTGAAGACACCTAAAGACCAATATTCAGATATTATCATAGCACCACCTGTTGGCAGCAGGATATCTCATATATTTCACTAACTCAAACATACCAAGGTCAGTCTGCACCAAACTTCATATGTTTGATAATAGTGCTGGCCTGAACACATCTACATGCCAATAATCAGTTATAGGCATAGCGCCACCATCTGGCAGTGGCAAGTTTGGCACATTTAAATGACTTATGACATATTTTTTCTACATTTACTGTATTAAAAGCATACTGCCCACCGTTTGCTGATTTCCTGAAGCCACCGGTCGGCGGTGAGCCCAGGTGCGAGGGCCCGTTCATCGCTGCTCGCAGCTTTAATTTATTTTATTTTTATTTTGATCCAGTGTTGTTTGGACTATGGACTAAATATAGCCTGCATGTGTTCCATATTTTATTTTATTTTTATTTTTTATTGTATTTTATAATATTTAAATTTTATTTAAATTTAATTTTTTTTCTTTGTATTTTTATTATTTTTTTTTTTTTTCATCTAAAAATTTAAATTGTCATTTACACCTTCATGTCTCTGCAAACCTGTGTTCTGTATTTTAGAATTTTTATTTTATTTTAATTTATTTTATTTTATTTTGATCCAGTTTTGTTTGGACTATGCCTGTGTTCTGTATTTTTAATTTAATTTAATTTATTTTTTTATTGTATTTTTATTTCATTTTATTTTTTTATTTTATTGTATTGTATTTTTTTATTTTATTATTTTATTGTATTTTTATTTTATTTTCATCTAAATATTTAAATTGTCATTATTTACACCTTCTGTATTTTTGTTTTAATTATAGCCTGTCTGTGTTTATTTTATTTTTATTTATTTTAGTTTTATTTTTTTATTTTTTTTATTTTGATCCAGTGATGTTTGGACTATGGACTTTTGTTTGAATTATAGCCTTCCAGAAATTATAACTTTTTACTTTGCCTAAAAAAACAAGTCTACCAAGAACAGAGGTGAACAGTAGATCACCATAATGGATGTGTGAATCTGCATGACTTACAGTGTGTCTCACTTCCACATGCTTTTATTTTCCCAGTTGTTGCTGTTAATTTTAGACCTGGCTTAAAGCGTGAGTAAAGTGAACTTGAAGAAATAAAGCACCGCCCTGATGATACTTGATCTGATAATCATTTTAACAGCGACGAGCTTAAGCTCACAGTCAGCCGTTCAGCAGTTTAAACCACATGAAGTGAGACATTAGAAAATGCTTGTGGAGAGAGACAGAGGGAACAGTCATGCTAACTTCAGAATCAAATTTCCTGTCGGGCAAGTGCTTCCCAAACACATTCATACACACGCTTATATTCACCCACCCACCAAGTGGGATAGTTCAGTGTCGACATTTGGCCATACGATAGCATGTGCGGATGTTACGGAGCTCTCTGAGAGGACGTGTTAATGGATGAGCCTCATTCTGTGAGCTGTGGAGAGGGAAGGTTTTGGTGGCCTGTTAGGATCTTAATCGGGTCTTGGTAAAGTGCCTGCGGGATTCTGTTACTCCGCATGTGATGACACAACAGCAACCTTATGCTCGTGCAGCATTTAAAGGGATTTAGTTCAGCCAAGCTTCACTTGAACTTGCTCTTTACCACTGTTTATTTGTAAAAATACTTGTATGTGACGATAAACATGTTCAAACAGTAAACTAGTTTGAATTACTCAAACGGTATGATTTTTTTTTTTTTTTTTTTTTTTTACAAAACTGGCATACTGGTGCAAGCCCCTAAGCAACATACAAAGCGTCATTAATTGGCTGTTCGCAAAAAGCTTGATTGACAGGCGATCTGACCAATCATAATGCAGAGTTTGCCATTTGGTCTGACAAACAAATCAAACAGAAGAGTATATTAACTTCTGTGGACTTAAACTTGTAAAATTGTGTCTATTGATGTCTTTCCGTGGTTGAAATAAAATACGTTCTGATGTTCATTCATGTTTATTTCATGCTTTAAGTAATAAAAAAAAAAGATCTGTTCATGTGTCGATTGATCTAAGACAGTGGTCAATCATGACACATTAAAGACTCAAAAAAGGTATTTATTGTTCGAATTTCTTTAAAAAATGACAACATTTTAAAGCAGAGACCTTGTTTCATATCAGAAGTAACCTGCTCTGTCTTGTCTTTTGGCATGTTTTCAGTTTCCTCTTTCCGCAGATCCCTGTTAAGTGCATACACTTCTGACTAATGGTTGGAAAACTTTTAGAACTATTAATAACACACAACTAATTCTTTCACTAGGCAAATAATCCAACTGTAAATGGCCATTCTGCCCTCCAAAGGCAAAGCGCAGTAACTACGCATTTGGTCAAAATTGAGTTAAGGCTTAAAATGGATTTTGTGACAACTGTTTTGTCTTGTGGCAAAGTCTCCTGGTTCAATTTTGTACCAGAGAAACGAGAGTGTTTCAGAGAAACAAGAGTGACAACATGTTTGACTAGCTGGCGTAAAAACTTTAAAGGCATTTTTCTCAGTTTCAGTGTTGGCGTAGTTACTGCACCTTGCCCTTTGGAGGGCAGCATTAACAGAGGCCAGAGACGCTGAAGACAGACACAAAGATTAGAAAATACTGTAGCAGGCAGAGTAAACTCACTGTTCACAATACGCAAAACATTGGAAAAAATTGCTGAACTAGGGGTGAAGGGTTTATATGAATGTATTTCGAGGGAAACTGTCTTCAGAAAAGTTTAGATGGTATTTTCTGTTCATCTTGCCTTTGTATAATGCAAATTAATGTAGTATTTAAAAGTGCAGCACTGCTTTGTTTACAGCAGTGAGCAAGGAAACGTTGTATTGCTGCTGTTCCATAAGCGCCACCTGCTGTCAGTGAGTAATTTGCATTCCCATTCAGCCCATTTGCTGTCTGTCTGGAATGACATGTAGAAACAGAACAAACTTAGACTAAATTCAGAAGAACTGTGGCAACATCTTGAACATGCTTCAAGAGACCTACCTGCAAAGCTACCTGAAAACTATGCACAAGTGCACATAGGGCAAAAGCTGCTTTAAACACAATGAATGGCCACACCAAATGTTGATTTATTTTAGTTAACAGAAGTTAATTGATAAAGAAAATCTATTTATGGCATTGTTTTTGACAGCATCATCATTTTACAGCATTTTTACACCAGTGCCTAAAACTTTTAACAGTACTGTAGCTTTGCAAGTAAAAGCATCTGCATTCTGGATTCAGTCTTTCTCAGTTTGTTCTGATTCTTCATGTCATTCCAGACAGACTGGATGAGGATGAGATCAGATCTCTGTGTGGAGCACTGGCTGTCTCACTGGATTATTACAATTAATGGCAAAATGAATGTTTGGAAATGGAAACCGATATTTCCTACTGACACACTACAGCAAAAGATTGAAATAACTGACTTAAAACCATCTTTTAGCTGGTGAAATACTAGTGTTCTAATAATTTTGGCCACCACTGTAGTTAATGTGACAAGTCAGCTATTTTTCAAGTCTTCTGAAGCTATATGATAGATTTTTGATTTGTGGTCTGTCTGTTACACTTACACCTGAAATATTGTGCATCAGTATGGAAATCTGTTACATATTTACATGCTTTTTATAATGCTTTAGAGTTGTTTGACCCAGGAAAATAATTAGTTTAAACAAATGCATGAGAATGAATCTATAAAATTAGATTTTCCATTTTTAGGTGAACTGTCTCTTTAAGAATCCAACTGCAATATGAAAAGACCATGCAATATCTTGAATTTAGCAAAAGATATCACTATTGGAGGGATTTGTTTATGTACGTTGTAGTGTGATTTGTGACCTGTGTTGAAAAGGACGTATGTGTGTGACAACCAATGTCGTGGAGTTCATTCAAGATGTCAGTCAATTGCCTTTTGATGTTGGCCTTGACTGAAACCTTGACATTTTGCTGCTGATTGCAGGAGGGCAGACAGATGATGCTGAAATTAGAAAATAGATCTATAAAAATAAAAAATGAAAGGTTTGAGGCATTCACCTTGACCTTATACAACATCTGGTTAGTAAGTTTACGCCTAATCAGTAAATGTAAACACTTACTATTAGAGTGAAGAGCTTTAAGTATATATGGAAAACAGGTTTGCCACTTAAGTGATGCTAAATGGCCAACAGGAACTGAGCAATTCGGTGAGTCAAAGCATCAGACTCCTGTGGTGAGTCTCCATACAGAGCATCTGCACGGCAGATTGAAACATTCCAAATAAGTCGACGCTTTTGAAGCCAAATTATTTTTTAATGGTATGATAAATTCCCATGCTGCGTTCCCCTCACTTGTCTCTCCCCCCTCACTCTCCTTTTCTATCCTTCTCCCTGCTTCTCTTTGCTGCCCAACTGTAAACCTTAAAGCAATAAATATGAAAAAGCCAGAACTGGAATTTACAGCACCTGTAGTTACCGCCGCAAACCCTTAATCATGAGCAGATGTAGGAGCGACTTAAAAGCAGGGGGGTAAAATCAGCATGCACGGGGGGGGGGGAAATGGTAAGCGTGGGGTACAGTTTCACCAGCCGGCTGCAGTCAGCTCCCGACATATGGGGGATTAAAACACAGACAGCGCTTGAACAAGTCCCTTGGAATCAGAAACATTAGCACTTTATGTTGTTAAACGCTGTTACGGGCACTAGCGTCGATCTCCAGCGTGAACTTTCTAGAGTGAAATGAATACGGACATCAAGGCCTTCTGCCAGACAACTGGGAAATATGAATTGAGTGAAATGTAGTGCTATTATGCCAAATTTCCAACTGGAGGTTTCGAAAGCGTTTTTAAGAGCTCCATTGATTGTTATGCTCTTTTCTGTAAGCAGTAACACTGCAGTTTCTGAACCCATTAAAGGAGTAGTTCACTTTCAGAACAAAAATGTACAGATAATGTACTCACCCCGTTGTCATCCAAGATTTTCATGTCTGTCTGTCTTTCTTCAGTCGTAAGGAAATTGTTTTTTTTGAGGAAAACATTTCAGGATTTCTCTCCATATAATGGACTTCTATGGTGCCCCCGAGTTTGAACTTCCAAAATGCAGTTTCAAATGGCTCTAAACGATCACAGCCGAGGAAAGAAGGGTCTTATCTAGCAAAACAATTTATTTTCTAAAAAAATGACAATTTATATACTTTTTAACCTTAAATGCTCATCTTGTCTAGCTCTGTGTGTACTCTGTGTAGAGATTAAAAAGTATATAAATTTGTAAATGTTTTTAGAAAATAACCAATGGTTTCGCTAGATAAGACCCTTCTTACACAGCTGGGATCATTCAGAGCCCTTTGAAGATGCATTTAAACTGCATTTTGGGAGTTCAAACTCATAAGTCCATTATATGGAGAGAAGTCCTCAAATGTTTTCCTCAAAAAACATCATTTCTGTACGACTGAAGAAAGAAAAACATCTTGGATGACAAGGGGGTGAGTACATTATCTGTAAATTTTTGTTCTGAAAGTGAACTACTCCTTTAAAAAAAAGCATAGGCCTGAGCTTTGGTTTTAAGTGCAATAAGCTATCATAAAGTAACATTTTCCTTACTGCATTTCTCTTGATTGAAGCCTAAATGTGCATTGTCAAATTAGAGGGATAGTTCATCCAAAATAAACAGTTCTGTAATTACCTGCATGTCGTCCCAAACCCGTTTGACTTATATCTTCTGTGGAGCATAAAAAGATATCCTGAAGAATGCCTAATTTTGTCTATACAGTGAAAGTGTTAATACATCATGATGAGTTGAGGTTGTTGTGAGTAACATTTTCTTCTTTCTCTCTGTTTTTTGTTTGTGTTTAGACACTTGCCCAGGTCCAGATGCACATGCTCACGTGTATGTCTGTGCCATCTTTGTTTCTACCGCTTCCAGGTTAATATTTAACTCCGGACTCAGTCTGAGGTCTAACATGTGAACAAGGCACAATGGTAGCACTGTGAGCCCTTATTTATTCATGCTCAGCTTCCTACCTTAATCAGCGTAGTGCTCTCCTCAGGAGAGAGAGAGGAGGGAAAAAAAGAGAAATGGGTCAAGGAAAAGTCATGTTTGAGGTAATGCACCCAAGGGGCCAGCCTCTGATCATTATATGACATTATTTAACCCAGAGATGAGGTCATCTCAAAGCATAGACACGGAATCTCTCTCAATTCCTACCGAGCCTAAATTTCAAAAATCAAACAAGGAAGTTTTAGTGTCAAAGCTGAGGTTTAGTTTCAATGACAAACCTTCATTCTGTCAGTGAACATCAACCATTATTGTATTTGTGCACTTCATTTTTGGGATGTTTGAGGCATTACGAAGTGTTATTTTTCCTTGCATTTTTGTATTTAAACTGCAAAATCCCTCTCACTTATTCTTTAAGTTTTTTTCCCCCAAGAAATTATGTACGGAGTGTTTCTCAGAGGCATGCGGCGGCGTATAATTACCCTGTTCTGTTTTAAGAGCTCATTCGTTAAAAGGCATGTAAAACGCACTGTTCCTTGTTTAAGTATCAGTCATAATATGCTGTCGTCTTACTTTTTAAATGGAAAATCTTAATGAACAACAGGTTTTTATGACTCTTTGGACAGTAGTCTTATCAGCACCATTTGAAGTGGTTTGTTGGGGTTTTAGATACAAGATGTTACTAAATCCAAGGTTGTGCAAAATGTATTGTTCTTTTTAATATTGAGCGTGAATGCTGGTTGAATTTGCCCTGCATCTCAGGAAGTTGACAGGAAGATGAGTTTTACTGATCTTGAATTAAGTGCAGTCACACATGGAGGGTTTTTAAGTTTTGCAACAAAACAAACAATAAGATCATTTAGTCTGATAAATCATACCTACAGATGAAGTCAAAAGTTTACATACACCTTGCAGAATCTGCAAATGTTATTATTTTACTAAAATTAGAGGGATCATACATGCATACATTTTGTTATTTTTTTTATTTAGTACTGGCCTGAATAAGATATTTCACATAAAAGATGTTTACATATAGTCCACAAGAGAAAACAATAGTTCCCCCATTCAAAAGTTTACATACACTTGATTCCTATTACTATTTTGTTACATGAATGATCCACAGCTGTGTTTTTTTTCTTTTGTTTAGGGATGGTTGTTCATGAGTCCCTTGTTTGTCCTGAAAAGTTAAACTGCCCGCTGTTCTTCAGAAAAGTCCTTCAGGTCCCAGAGATTCTTTGGTTTTTCAGCATCTTTGTGTATTTGAACCCTTTCCAACAATGACTGTATAATTTTCATTCTTCTTGTTTTCACACTGAGGACAACTGAAGGACTCATATGCAACTATTACAGAAGGTTCAAATGCTCACTGATGCTTCAGAAGGAAAAACGATGCATTAAGAGCCAGGGGTGTAAACTTTTAAACAGAGTGACAGTGTGAACATTTTTCTTATTTTGCCTAATATCACTTTTTTTTTTTTTTTTGGTACTGCCCTTCAGAAGCTACAGAAGATAATTGCATGTTCCCCAAAAGACAAAATAAGTTAAATTTACGCTGATCTTAATGCATCATATTTCCTTCTGAAGCATCAGTGAGCGTTTGAACCTTCTGTAATAGTTGCATATGAATCCAGTAGTTGTCCTCAGTGTGAAAAGATGGATCTCAAAATCATACAGTCATTGTTGGAAATTATTCAAATACACAAAAATGCTGAAAAACCAAAGAATTTGTGACCTGAAGGGTTTTTTCTAAAGAATAGCGGGCAGTTTATCTGTTCAGGACAAACGAGGAACTCATGAACAACTTTCACTAAACAACAACAAAAAAAAAAACAGTATTAAGAATAAAGTGTATGTAAACTTTTTTGAACAGTCATTTTTATAAATTCAACTACTATTTTCTCTTGTGGACTTTATGTAAACATCTTTTATGTGAAATATCTAAAAAAAAAAAAACATGCATTTTGTATGATCCCTATTATTTTGGTAAATTCTGTGTATGTAAACGTTTGACTTCAACTGTATATGCGGTATTAAAAGTAATGCTCCCAAAAGGGATTTCACAGAAGAACAATTTTGGGTTCCCAAATTACTTCTACTTTCATTGTTGAGTTCTTTACAATAACTGTTTTACACTGTATAGAATGTTTTGCACAATAGAAACGTTCTATAGATGTCAAAGATTCTTAATGGAATCACAGATGCCAATAAGAACCTTTAAGTCAGCTGCGTTTTCCAAGTTGTTTGCAGATCTTTTTTTAAATCTAGGAAATGCAGTGTACATGGTCCATAAAATGGAAGGCATTGTTAATCAAATATGAACATTTTGCATCCTATTTGCTTGTTTTGGTACTAAATTGATATTCTGGATTTAATTGAAATTGAGTTGGTTGTATTCATTTAATTCTAAATGATGCAGAGCACTGACTCACCCTCCATTTTATTTCCAGTAAGACATCAGCTACATCTGCTCTTGTTACATTAGCATTTTGAGAACAGGAATTCACCTTATACTTCCTTCCAAGAACTTGTAGCAGCTTACAGTCACAGGCCTCAATAAGAAAGGGCCTGTCTTAATGCCAGAAACCTAAGAGAATTATAAACATTAATACAGAGCTTGACAAGAAGCTGTCAGTCAGCTGGGCAAATGCTGTAACATGCTGAGGAAAGGCCCTTTCTTTTTCATTTCAAGGGACTTCAAAGACCTTGGCAGCTGCAGCCGACTCCTGATCTGTTTATATAACTGAGTCTATAAAGGGTTTAGGCTTGTGCTGCAAACAGATCTGAGGTGTTCAACACTGTTCCACGGGCCTCGGGCTCTTTTGTTTGGATATGTTTCACACAAAATGCTCCTCAACTCTGGAGAGCATGAATGATCTTGCTTTGCCTCCCAAACATTGAAAATGTGTCTATTCTACGTGGGCAATAGTTAGCAGGGCATGCCAGGTTTCTGCGTGCCAAATGCAGTTTTTTTTTTTTTTAAGGGTACTTTTTGGATGTGCACAAAGTTTGACTGTTCAAAGTGACTTGTGTATTGTCTTTCACATCTCCTCCCTCGAGTGCAATTAATCACGACATGAGAAAGAGACATCAAAGCAGCCTCTGTCATGTTTACAGAGAGAAATTATATCAGTCGTCTTTTCTTTTTTCCACTCTAAATTTTTCCTCCTGCCTATTATAAACAAGTCACACAGAGTCTTAGTCAAACATATTGAATTTTGATTTTCTAAACAGATTCTTTTTTTATCTTCCTCTCTCTGCTCTTTCCTTCAGTTACGGATGTCAGAGTGATCGGATTTCTATCTCTTGTGGTTGCGGACACACCTCAGGGGTTAAAGCTGTTCCCCAGAACTTTTCCGAAACCCCAGTGGTTCAGTCGTTTCTCTTCCAGTGACTCCTGAAACATCATTTAGTATTAACTTCTGCTTGTGATGGGATCTGTCATCCAGACCATGAAGAGAATAAATAAGCCATTCGCCAATCCTAACAATAAAAGAATTGACAAATAAACAGAAACTGGAAAATTAGTATTGTTCTTTTTACTCATTCTAACTTTGGTTCCAACCTGTATGACTTTCAGTCTTCTGTGAAACTACAGAAAAAAATATTTGTCCATACAGTGAAAGTCAACCTGTTTAGGACTCCCATTGTGCCATGATAATTAGCACTTGCCGGAAAGGAAGCAGTGACTCATTTTTTTGATAGCTTATCCGTTGTGTATTGATGTCTACAAATACAGCACAGGAAAGTGCTGGGGTTATAGTTCCTGTGTTATGTAATTTAGATAGCCCGGAAAGAGCATTGCAGATCTTGTACCATCACTGTAACAGATCAAGATACCTATTGACACTCTGGCTTTGCCACACAACTTGAGGGAGCGCTGTGTGTGTGGACACGTGTGTGTTCAGGGAGTGGAGCGTGAAAGAAAATCTGTGTGCATTTCCCTTGGGTGGGCTCTGAATGTGACAGGCCTGTAAAAAACAGCACTGGTGTTGCATTTCAACAGCTGTCTGTTTGCATCAAACATCTTTTCTGAACCTAGTACAACAGGATAAGATAGATTTCAATCCTCTTGCAGAATTCAATAACATTTTATTGGACAGGAAACAAGTGTCCATTTCTAAGTATTGCTTCTACCTAGTTTGGAACAGTATTTTCAGGCTGGCTCTTTATTAGTTCTCTTTGCTGTGATGTAACGCTTGTGAAATGTTGGCTGAAGTGCATCAGCAGATGTAAAAAGACTTGTAGGCTTTTCTTACCCCACTTAACCCTGGATTAATGTCCTTTTAAACCCCAGGTAAAGGCCAGGTTGTTTTGACTTAAAGGGATATTTCACCTAAAAATATAATTATCCCATGATTTACTCACCCTCAAGCCATTCAAGGTGTATGACGTTCTTCTTTCAGATAAATACAATCATAGATATGTTTAAAAATATACCGGCTCTTCCAAGTTTTATAATGGCAGTGAATGGCTGCTGAAATTTTGAAGTCCAATAAAGTGCATCCATCCATCATAAAATGAGCTCCACATGGCTCTAGGTGGTTAATAAAAGCCTTGTGAAGTGAATCAATGCATTTGGGTAAGGAAAATATCCATATTTAAAACTTCATAAACCGTAATCTCTAGCTTCGCTAACTTTGACAAACACAGTGGAGAGAGCCGAACAAAACAACATTTAGGAATTAGAAGTATGAAACAAGGATTTACAAAGAAATATGTCGGAAAAATTCAGTATAAGCCAAGAGGAGACTCTGAACACGCATACAACAGTTAGCGGATGTGAGAGGTTATGATTTGTAAAGTTTTATATAGGCTACGGATATTTTTTTTCTTACACAAATGCATCGATTCTTTTTAGAAGGCCTGTATTAAACTTCTGGAGCTGTGTGGAGTACTTTTTAAGGTGGATGGATGCACTTTTTCGGACTTCAAAATCTCAACAGCCATTCACTGCCATTATAAAGCTCCGAAGAGCCAGGATATTTTTTTAATATAACTCTGATTGTATTCCCCTGAATGAACAAAGTCATATACACCTAGGATGGCTTGAGAATGAGTAAATCATACACTGAAAAAAACAAAAAACACAATTTGTTTAGTAAACTTAAATTTGTTATCCTGCTGCCTTAAAATTTTAAGTTCAGTCAGCTCAAATAAGTTTAGTCAACTTGAAATGTTAAGTTGTACTAATAGTCAACTTAGATATTTGAGTTGACTTTAAAAAAGCTGGGTAAGTTACCTGGCTGTCTTAATTTTAAGTTGAATCAACTCAAATATCTAAGTTGTCACTTAGCACAACTTAACATTTTAAGTTGACTAAACTTTGAGTTGACTGAACTTAAAATTTGAAGGCAGCCAGGTAACAAATTATGTTAGGTTGATTCAACAAATAGTTTTTTTTTTTTTTTTTTTTACAGTGAGGGTAATTTTTTCATTTTTGAGTGAACGATCCCTTTAACCCTGGGTTATGGAGTTTGAATGATAAAATGACACATTGTTAAAACAAACAAGCAACCAATCATAACGCCTCAGTGGTTACCTTATTAAATATTCATGCACTTTGTACATTCTCACAAATGATGACCAATAACTAAATTTAACCAATGCAGATATGCATGGCCATATTTCTACTGATGGACAAGTGTTTTTTATATATATATATATATATATATATATATATATATATATATATATATATATATATAAACTTGTGTGTTTGTCACACATTGTACTTGTTTAATCAAAGTTATTAATCTCAAAAACATCCAAAAAAGCACTTTACAAATACAGAATGTTACATCTCGAATCCTGACTCCTGAAGACTAATTACTAACCCAGAGTAACAGTGTGAAACAAGGATTAAGTGAAGACAATTAAGAATAATGACCTCTGGGTAACAATTTCAAGTGAAATCGTATTCTATGAGCTTGTTTTCCCTTTCCTGGCAAAGCTGCAGGTAAAATGTGCTTTTATTTGTTCTGTACTGAAGAAGCCATTATACTTTTTTCCTCTGGGGAGGAACAACTTGCTAAATCTTGTCATAACAACAAGGCAAGTAAATCAGTAAGTAATCATCAGAAGCGCTGAGCTCAAAACGACTTCTTCAGCCTTAGATTTCTCTGAACTATTAAACTATCAGAGCTCTTAAAGATACAATTGATTGTAGCAGCACAATCTGTCCTAGTAGCCTTCACAAGTTTCCTCCACCCAAACAAGTTTTTTTTGACGTAGCTTTAATTCTTATCTTACTGCTACAACTATGCCATTGCCAGCTGTTGTGTCACTATAAATAAAACTTTATAGCTACTGATTGATCGTTCTTATCTAGATATATAGTGGAATGCTATTATGGTGAAGCAAGATCAAACCACAATATTGCTTTGATACACAAGCATATGCTGTGTTAGCAAATGGTAGAACATCGTTCTGCTGGTTTTATGGTATTGACAAGGCAAAATCATTTCCGTGGTTTCCTTTTATCGCTCCCTTAATGTGATTATCAGGTTTGCAGTCAATCAATGCTCAATAAAAAACAGAAGTCGAGTCTTAGGTTTGGTTCATCCTGTCTTTGTGTGATCAATTATGTAGTACTCACACAGTGTACTGCATAATCCATATTATTTGGGATTTAATGTGATGCAGCAGAAGCTAAATCCGGTTTGATGTTAATTTGCATTAATGAAAAAAGAACTATTCTGAAATGACTGTACAGTGTGTTCTTTCTCCACTCTGAGTTATGCAGGTTCAGAAATGTTTTAATAAACCTTTTTTTCCACTCTCTCTGTTCTGTAGGAGTGCATGAGTCTCAACACGAGAAGGTCCTTAGTGTCACAGGGGATGGAATTATTCAGAGTCCTGACTTCCCCAACACATATCCCCGGAATACAGTTATAGTGTGGCGGCTGGTGGCAGTCACAGAAAGTTCCAGGATCCAGCTGACCTTTGATCCTCGCTTTGGCCTGGAGGACGCCGAGGACGGCATTTGCAAGTAAGAGACCCTGACCTTTTGGTCACTGCCTAGACCTCACATGCACATTAGAGAAAGGCAATAGTTAACATGCATAATGTAGAAGATGGAGAATAAAAAACTAAATTAAGACAAAAACGTTTGCAGATCTAATTTCATTGGGTCTATGCACATCAGGGTTAGGTACAAATTTTAGGAGACGAGAAGATCTCTAGTGAACATAACCACCCTACAATAATAAAAATCCATTCACTCCTTTTTTTTAATCCCCAAAAAACCTAAACAATCTCAGTTATCAAGCTGTTTTGATTTGCTAATCATTATGATGTCATACTGCTCAGGCCCCGCCCACGACTACTGACGTACTGCAAGTATTAGCATATTTCCACCCTCAGCCAGTTATGTGCTGTCCTCCATTTTCTCCGTGCTTGAGTAGCTGTAGCAACAATGTCTCGTAAACAACGCAGGTGTTTTGTAGTTCGATGTAAAAGTGAACATAAGTCTTAATTTTTTCACAACAGCAGAGCCACTGAGGACACAGTGGATTAGTGTTTTTGACAGTAAAATGCCACCGAATACACAAAAAATGGAAGAGAGAAGTGAGATGAGCAGTAGCTCATTGTCATTTAAAGAGCCATGCACTGAAACGGGTTGTTGTGAACAAGGTAAAAATGTTGTTTTACACAACCATTGAGAATTTTAAAGAGCAGGTAAGGTAAGTGTCCTAACATTTTGTTGGAGTCCCCTACAACAGGTTTAAATGCATCTAAGATCAGAAAACATAATTTTCTCAGAATATACATTTAAACATTGTCATGTTAATGATTTCAAAACGGTTCGTTCGAACCAGTTTTGAGCATGTCTGTAAACTCCTCCCTTACTCTGCTCTGATTGGCTGCTCCAAGCTGGCCAAGCCTGTTGTGAGAGAGAGTACTTGAGCAAGTTAGCAAGTGCTACCATCTGTGTTGCCAAGTCCACGGTTGTTTTTGATGTCCGCGGGTTGAAGCGACCCCAAAAACGTCATATTTAGCCCCAGGAATGCAAATTTACCAGAGGAACCCTGGCAAAAAGTGTGTATTTTGCACCCCGGAACGCAATTTTTAATGAGGGACACCTGCCACACTTTGGGCTAGTTTTCAGTAGCAATTGGGCAGGTTTTATTGTGAAAATCTGGCAACCCTGATGCACCTTTACATAAGACCAAATGTAGTCCTCTAATCAGTTCTTAAAGTAACACTCCACTTTTTTTGGAAATAGGCTCGTTCTCCAACTCCCCCGAGTTAATAAGTTGAGTTTTACTGTTTTTAAATCCATTCAGTCGTTCTCCTGTTCTGCCGATATCACTTTTAGCATAGCTTAGCATAGATCATTGAATCCTATTAGACCAATAGCATCGCGTTCAAAAATAACCAACGATTTTCGGTATTTGTCCTATTTAAAACTTGACTCTTCTGCAGTTATATCGTGTACTAAGATGGCGGAAAATGTAAAGTAAAATGTAAAATATTTTCTAGGCCGATAAGATTAGGAACTACACTCCCATTTCGGTGTAATAGTCAAGGAAGTTTGCTGCCGTAATATGGATGCAGCAGGCGCATTAATATCACGCAGCGCCTGAAATTAGTTCCCAGCTAGGGAACTTCCAACGAGGAATGCTCCCTGTGCATGCAATTGGTCACGCTGTGCTGCGTGATATTACTGCGCCTGCTTCGGCCATGGTACGGCAGCAAACTTCCTTGACTATTACGCCGGAATGGGAGTGTAGTTCCTAATCTTATCGGCCTAGAAAATCCCATCTTTACATTTTCCGCCGGTCTTAGTACACAATATAACTGCAGAAGAGTCAAGTTTAAAATAGAACAAATACTGAAACTCGTTGGTCATTTTTGAGCGCAATGCTATTGGTCTAATAGGATTCAATGATCTATGCTAAGCTATGCTAAATGTGATATCGGCAGAACAGGAGAACGACTGAATGGATTTAAAAACAGTAAAACTCAACTTATTAACTCGGGGGAGTTGGAGAACGAGCCTATTTCCAAAAAAAGTGGAGTGTTACTTTAAGAACTGATTAGAGGACTACATTTGGTCTTATGTAAAGGTGCATAAAGGTTTTTGTTTGTCCACCCGCCTCTTGAGGATTGACCACAAGTTCTCAATGGGATTAAGATCTGGGGAGTTTCCAGGCCATGGACCCAAAATTTCAACGTTTTGGTCCCCGAGCCACTTAGTTATCACTTTTGCCTTATGGCACTGTGCTCCATCGTGCTGGACAATGCATTGTTCTTCACCAAACTGTTGTTGGATTGTTGGAAGAAGTTGCTGTTGGAGGGTGTTTTGGTACCATTCTTTATTCATGGCTGTGTTTTTGGGCAAAATTGTGAGTGAGCCCACTCCCTTGGATGAGAAGCAACCCCACACATGAATGGTCTCAGGATGCTTTACTGTTGGCATGACACAGGACTGATGGTAGCGCTCACTTTTTCTTCTCCGGACAAGCCTTTTTCCAGATGCCCCAAACAATCGGAAAGAGGCTTCATCGGAGAATATGACTTTGCCCCAGTCCTCAGCAGTCCATTCGCCATACTTTTTGCAGAAGATCAATCTGTCCCTGATGTTTTTTTTTTTGGAGAGAAGTGGCTTCTTTGCTGCCCTTCTTGACACCAGGCCATCTTCCAAAAGTCTTGGCCTCACTGTGTGTGCAGATGCGCTCTCAGCTGCCTGCTGCCATTCCTGAGCAAGCTCTGCACTGGTGGCACTCTGATCCCGCAGCTGAATCCTCTTTAGGAGACGATCCTGGCGCTTGCTGGACTTTCTTGGATGCCCTGAAGCCTTCTTAACAAGAATTGAACCTCTTTCCTTGAAGTTCTTGATGATCCTATAAATTGTTGATTTAGGTAAAATCTTCGTAGCCACAATATCCTTACCTGTGAAGCCATTTTTATGCAACGCAATGATGGCTGCATGCATTTCTTTGCAGGTCACCATGGTCAACAATGGAAGAACAATGATTTCAAGCATCACCCTCCTTTTAACATGTCAATGCTGCCATTCTAACCCAATCAGCCTGACATAATGATCTCCAGCCTTGTGCTCGTCAACATTCTCACCTGAGTTAACAAGACGATTACTGAAATGATCTCAGCAGGTCCTTTAAAGACAGCAATGAAATGCAGTGGAAAGTTTTTTTGGGGGATTAAGTTAATTTTCATGGCAAAGATGGACTATGCAACTCATCTGATCACTCTTCATAACATTCTGGAGTATATGCAAATTGCTATTATAAAAACTTAAGCAGCAACTTTTACAATTTCCAATATTTATGTAATTCTCAAAACTTTTGGCCACGACTGTACACATAATGTATCAATCATACTTACAGATTGTGGTTTGGAGACACTTGTTAGTCCAAAGAAACAAGATTAGAAACCAAAGAAGATAAAAGCCAAGCAGTCCTCTGTAAAATGATGAGCACACAACAAAAGATTTAAATTGTATTGCTGTGGTGTCATGGAATGATATTTTAACCACTGATTCTTCACATCATCTTTTGGCAATGAAAACAAAACAAACTTGCTTTCACAGCACAGAACACAGCATTTCATAAAGACCATAAAGAATCATACCAACTTGTGGAAAATGTGCATCTGATGTCCTCTTTGAATTTTAATTCTACATTTCAGAAATGCCATGTTTTTGTGGTATTTGACAAATTCAACTATTTAAAAAAAAATGTTCTTTAGGGTTGTGACTGTCTAGTTCAAAGCTGGCAGTTGATTTAAACTGGTGGGTTGCAATATAGCATCAAGGCTGGAGCGAAACTCAAGAGAGGAGGAGATTTAGAAGATTTGAGAGCTTGAAAAATTCCAGAGTGTTTCCTTTCAGGCGCTCAAATATTTGCTTAGTGTTATGCGACAAATCAGCACTACTAAACAAGCAGCATCAGGCATCCATTGCACTCTCTTGACAGGGTCAGACTGAGATAAAGCACCCATATACAATGCAACCATATAAGTATATGTGGAAAAGGGAGGGGAATTACCGTGGAGATGTATGTGCTTGTTGTGACCGAGTCCATTTTTAAAGATTTAGAGTCGAAAGGAGGCCATTTGGGAGATTGCTGTGCTGCAAGAAGGCTGATGAATAATGAAAAGCCCACCCCTAGAGTGATTATGTGCAGTTATATATTTATTTTTTCCATGACTGATACGATGACATAAAGAACAGGGCTTTCTACTTGGTGCGTATTTAGTTCCTAGTCTCCTATGTAACTCCATAGCATCTGTTTGAGATTCTGGAGACGCGTACGATCGCAGACGTACACTCACTCACAGTGTAGGTCACACACAGCCCAGCCAGCCAATCCACATTAAAGACCCTTTCAATTACAGGCTAGCTTTCATTCCTTCCTTCCAGGCCTCTGTCCATGCCTCTGTTTTGCTGTACAGTGCAATCGATTGCAGACGTGCACATCTGTGCATTTCTGCTTCCCAGAATCTAGATGATGACCTTTCCATAGCTGGTGGTTTCATGTGGAAAAAATGCTTGTAGACTTCTGCAAGTTATTGATAAATAATAATGTTTTTCTCGCATATTCTGTCTTAATTAATGCCCTATTGACTTGTGCGCATTACTTGTGAAAGGTTCTTCATTGTCTGCAAGCCTTATGTGTGAAATGATTTGTGACATACAGTGTTCTTGTGCTCGCAGTAAATCAGTATAGTTTTATTTCTTGTCAATAATCAATTACATAATGTGTTTTCATACACGTTTGTTAGCAATCCTTTAGAGTCTTGCCAGCTATGTGTATAGTGCCTCCTGGTGGCTTCATGTTAACTGGACATTAACAATGTATGGGTTAAAGGGATAATTTTTCACCCAAAAACTAAAATTTAGCTGAAAAATTACTTGAATCTTAGATGGCCTGAGGGTAGAACATATTTGGAGAAATTTAGCATTACATCTTTTGTTCACCAACGGATCCTCTTAGAATTTCTCTAGAGATGTCAAACAGCTGATTTAAAAACATAACAATAATCAACAAGTTAGTCTTTTGAAGTGAGAAGCTTGTAGAAACAAGTGCATCATTACGACATTTTAACTTTAAACCAGTGAAAAAGTCCATTCCCTGCTGTCCTCTCACATCAAAATCCACCATATTTGTTTAGAACTGTTTTGGATGGTTTTCACTTAAACCGTGCCGTGTAAACTGTGCTTGTTCTGTGTATATTTCTCTCCTGATTGAGTCAAGACTACGTTTTCACTAAAGTAGTAATATTAATATTATGGATATAGAACTCTGTATCCAGCTATTTTACCTGAAAGCAGTGGTTTGAAGTTATGTTTTGATGATGGATTTGTTTCTTAAAAACATGCAGCTTTTTCACTTTTCAAGACGTTAACTGATGAACTGAAGTCATCCGAATTATTACTCGTGAATTGTGTTTTTTTTATAAGCAGTTTGGACTCTCATTCTGACGGCACCCATTCACTGCAGTGGATCCATTGTTGAGCAAGTGAAAACGGTTCTAAACAAATATGGTGGGGAATCTTGATGTGATAGGACAACAGATGATGGGCTTTTTCACTGGTTTGAAGTTAAATTGCCTAAATGATGGACTCGTGGTTTATTGTGATGGTTTTTATCAGCTGTTTAGACTCTCATTCTAATGGCACCCATTCACTGCAGTGGATCCAACGGTGGGCAAATTATGTAATGCTAAATTTCCCCAAATCCCCCCCAAAAAACCATCTCCTCTACATCATAGATGGCCTGAGGGTGAAAAAAATATAGTAAATTGTATAATTGTTAATAGACTCCTTAGTCCTCTGTGGTTTTAAAAGCAGTGTTACTGGTTTAATATCGTAGTCTTATACCCAAGGCAAAAATTGCCATTCACAACTCAGTTTACTTCCCTTAATGTGACACATTTCTGATATTCAATGAGAAGGAATGTCTTTTGTCCATCCGTAGTTGGTGAAAATGGGTATATTGTAGCAAATACTGTATAGTCAGATTGAAGGCTATTCTGTTATGTCTACACTTTTGCCTTTTTGTTAACATTATCTAATAGCATGTCAGCAGGAAAACAGTTTTTACACAGATTAAATATATTCTCAGGAATGTGTATGAAGTAAACGGCATTATTTTTTTTTTGTTGTTGTTGTTGGCTTACAAGTATAAATCTGCTCATAGACATATCATACAGATAGGTGAACATAATAGGACAGAACCCTTTCCTAGTTTCCAACAATGATGCTGTAAATCTGTGCTTGCTTGTCCACTTTGTTTAAATCACAGGCTGTGGCCTTGAACAACAAGTGTAGGGTTGGGATTTTTGCAGTAAGTTGAAGTTTATTTGACCTGGAAGGTGTGTGTGTGTGTGTGTGTGTGTGTGTGTGTGTGTGTGTGTGTGTGTGTGTGTGTGTGTGTGTGTGTGTGTGTGTGTGTGTGTGTACCTGGTATTCATCACGTTGTGGGGACCAAATGTCCCCACAAGGATAGTAATACCAGTAGATTTTGACCTTGTGGGGACATTTCTTAGGTCCCCATGAGGAAACAGGCTTATAAATCATGCACAATGAGTTTTTTTGAGGAAGTAAAAGTGTGCACAATCTCCTATGAGGGCTAGGTTTAGGTGTAGGGCCATAGAAAATACGGTTTGTACAGTATGAAAACCATTATGCCTATGGAATGTCCCCATAAAACATGTAAACCCAACGTGTGTGTGTGTGTGTGTGTGTGTGTGTGTGTGTGTGTGTGTGTGGCATGTTTTATATATCTAGCAGCCATGCAGTGACTGGTTCTGTATGATTGCACCAGCAATAAAAGATAATTTAAAGTCATTATACAGTGATGTACAAGCACTAACTCTCAACTTGCACACCCACACAGCCAGGGAAATAGAAAGAAAGATAGACACACACATATTGTACCCAATGCAACTTATCCCTTAGCACAACTTCATGTCCTCCTTTTTTTTTAAATAATTAGAGCAACCACATATTGAAAAGCAGTAAAGGAATGAATAGACACTGGTATGATCTTATGCCAGTTAATGAAGAAAAAGCCCTTCTGTTTGGATCGAATCAAAGCAACTGGGCTGGAATAAAGTGTAATAAAGCTGCATGCTGAATCCTATCACGCCGCCTCCAGCAAAGCCCAGCCCAGAGCCGACAGGCCACTGCAGACAACTCTCATCATCCTCTGTGTTTGTTCAGACTGATAAGAAAACTGGGCCAGATTTTCTGTACTACTTAGGAAATTTTACAATGTTGGTTCTGTCTTTGATGGAAAGCCGAAGGGTGTTGAAAGGGCACGTGAGAAATATGATTGTCATTGCAGCTATTACGAATTGTGATCAACAGTACGTTTTATAATGTATAGGAGTATTTGTCATGGAGGTTTATGGTGATCTCTACAGAGTGAATTGTAATGAAATAAACATTAATAGTTTAATCTAATAGACTTTCTCAAATTGTGGACCTCTGACTTGAATAATTTAAAACATAAAATAAAGTGAAGTGTAAAATAAAGAGAGATGGCCAACATGTTACTGTTTAAGAAACCTCCGCAGGTACTTGTGTTTTGTTTTGTTTTTTTATTGTGAGGTTTGAGGAAAAACAATTTTGCCAGCAGTTCACACAATGAATAAGAACACAAACATAACTTAAGGGCTAGGACAGGCCAAAATATCTAACGAAAAGTAGTAGTTTGACCCATGAACCCTTGACCTGGGGTGACAAATTGGGGGCTCGTCCAGGATTTCTCTTTATCACTTAACATCTCTTTTGCTTTCATTTAACAACAGAGAGAATGTTTAAGCTTAAATTGTTGGTTTGCAGCTCTAATAGCTGTAATCTAATTTTTAAGATTTGCGGCTTGTATTCTGTTTAAACATTCTGGTGTTAAAAGGACTCAAGACGCCTAGTGTTAGTTTTTTGATGCTGTGCCATATTTTCTGAAAGATATCTGCGGCTCTTTCATACTTCTGTGCTACTTTAGCTTCTGTGGAGTGAATGTATGCATGTAAACCTGGTAATAGTGAAATCACATTACATTATTGATGAGCCATCTGCCTCAAGTGTCGCTGGGATGAGACGAACCCCTCTGCTTTGTGGTCTTCTGAGGTAGAACAGAGACAGACAAAATGAAACATTGATAGTTTGTTGTATTCATTAGCTAATGGCTGATGTTGACTTAACATTTAATTTTGGCTAACTGCAGTTTATCTATGTATATGTTTTATGATGCGAGCACAAAATGATTGAATGTCAGTCGGCACTGATTTTTCTTATACATCTACAGGTGTATCCATCTACACAGATTCATCCGATTACTTTCAGCCCTCAGGCGTTTTACTCTGTATTGGCTTAGTGGAAATCAAAACTGGATGTGTTCGAAAATCGAGGATTCAATGTCTGTTTAACCAGCAAGCGTGTCGTCTTTTTAGTGCAGTGCGTGACGACCTTTGTTGTTTTTATTGAATGTGGTTTGAAGCGTTAGTGTCAGGCTGGGCACAGAGTAAACAATGATTTCAGAAAGCCAAACGGCTGTGCTGGCACGTGGAGGGAACAGGAAAGTATTCCTGTCCAATCAAATAATTAGTACCAGGCTTTGGCTGCGGCCACTGAAACCAGCCTTTATTGAACACTGCAGGAGCATTGAGGCCATGCAGGCAGGAATAACACAACCTCAACACTGCTTTTTTTCTTTCCTTTATTAAAAAAAATGCTCAGGCCACTGTATTCAGGCCAAGTTGCATCAAAGACTGTAATTTAGGGCCTGAAAGAAGGCCATGAGAGACATAAGGGGTGAGTTCACTTAAGTTGCGCCTCTTCAGGATGTGGTACTTCAATGCAAAAACCTGCAATCAAACTTGACATTTTTCAGTTTGGAAATATTTTAAAATCTTTGCATTATTACCATACAGTTGAGGTCAAAAGTTTACATCCCCCTTTTAGCAAAATAAGAGGGATCATACAAAATGCATGCTATTGTTTATTTAGTACTGACCTGAATAAGATATTTCACATAAAAGATGTTTACATATAGTCCACAAGAGAAAAATAAAAATGACTCTGTTCAAAAGTTTGCATCCCCTTGATTCTTAATACTGTTGTTACCTGAATGATCCACAGCTGTGTTTTTTTTTTTTTTTTTTTTTTTTGTTTGTTTGTTTAGTGTTCATGAGTTTCTTGTTTGTCCTAAACAGTTAAACTGCCTGCTATTCTTTAGAAAAATCTTTCAGGTCCCACAAATCTTTGGTTTTCCAGCATTGTTGTGTATTTGAACCCTTTCCAACAATGACTGTATGATTTTGAGATCCACCTTTTCACACTGAGGACAACTGAGGGACTCTTATGCAACTATTACAGAAAGTTCAAACGCTCATTGATGCTCCAGAAGGAAAAACCATGCATTAAGGGGTGGTGAAAACTTTTGGAATTTGAAGATCAGGGTAAATTTAACTTACTTTGTCTTCTGTGGAACATGTAAGTATCTTCTGTAGCCTCTGAAGGGCGGTACTAAATGAAAGAAAGTGATATTTAGGCAAAATAAGAAAAATATACAGATCTCCATTCTGTTCAAAAGTTTTCAAACCCTGGCTCTAACGCATGGTTTTTCCTTCTGGAGCATCAGTGAGCAACTTGAACCTTCTGTAATAGTTGCATATGAATCCCTCAGTGTGAAAAGATGGATCTCTTTGTTGCAGATTCTGAAAGGGGGATGTAAACTTTTAGCCTCAACTGTAATTTGTTTTGTAAACGTGGTGCTAAAACAATTAGTTCATGGACAGTTTAAATAAATGATGCTATTATTCCTAGACAGTTTCCCGTGTCAGTACGTGATTTTGCTGTATGGGTACTTTTGTATAGAGATGCATTGTATGTATGTATTGAAAAGTTACTGTATAACCAGTTAAATGTGCTGGTTTTTTTTTTGGAGTAAACTTAATTTTATATCATTTGATTAAATGTTATTTCCCTGAAGTAGGTGTAGTACAAAACAATTCTTCAGTTGCTACGTGCTGATTTGGGATACCTGAGTAGTCCCAGAATCTAATATGTTTTAGACGACATAATAATAGACGGATTTAGCTCTCATGTTCTCTGTGGACCGCTGTGCCATAAAGGTGATTGAGATAATACATTTAGCCTTGCTTCGGTTCGTAGTTTATTCAGTTCATTAAATGCTAGTGAGAATGGATTTCTAGGTCACGGCTATTGTAGCTTATGAAAAGCCTAATGCGTTAGCATATTAGCTTGAGATCAAATACAGATAAATATAATTTATGAGCTTACATGTCTGTAGCCCTCCTTTAATCTTATTCACTCTTCACTTTCTCCCAAGCGCTTTAGCTCCGGTTTTCTCTCAGTATCCTTTTCCCCTCTATACTTCTCCCATCTTTCCTCACTGCCTTTGTTTGAATGTCTGTGTTTAATAGTGTGTCTGTAAATAGCTTCATTGCCATAGTTCCCTATAGAGCTCCTCAAAGCATTCGATGTGCCATAGCTGTTAGATAGTGATAGACAGTGAGGAATTAACTATATAGTTGTGACAGAACAGCATTAACCTCCCCTCAGATCTTCTCAAGCTAGTCTTTGCCCTCGTCCAGGCATGTGACAGCAGCTGGTGGCCAACAGGAAGGACATAATGCTGGATTTATGATAGCAATGTGGCACAGTTAGCATCAGGTGCGCATTGTCACATGCTGCTGGCGGGACTGATTTCACACCCCTCCTATGGAATCCTGTCATGAGTTCGAAAGCTTAGGCAGCTGAATTTTTGCCTTGCTGCCCCTTGCTTTTCCCGTGTTTAAGTGCTATAACCGGGTTCCCAGTGCATCTACCAACCCATAAAATGTGATAAAGAACCCCTTACTTTGGTAAGCCTTTCTCTGCTCCTCCTGTGATGTAGTAAGGGGATCTTATCATAATATTACCACCCCTTAATCTGCAAGTTTCCACCCACGGCGCCGCCATTTTGTTTTCGCAAGCGACAACGGTGTATCTGTTCTAATTGCCATGGTAAAAATTCAAGCAAAGCTGGCTAACTGTTCTGTCATTGGCTGCACAGACGAGCACAGAACCGTATTTAGAGTTGGAGGAAACGAGAGTGGATTTTTATTTATTTATTTACTGTATATTACGCTGCTGCCACACAGATTTAAAATACACATGCAGTTTCTTTCCCATCTTTTTACCTCTACAGACTTAACCAAATGTTTTTGTAATGTGTTTTTAACATAAACTTGTGTGTATTTGACAGTTTAAGCGCAATAAGACATGAAGGAAAACAGTTTAGTACTCAAATGCCATATAACAGCAACTTTCTGTTCACATGCTTCGGATATGTGCACGCAAAAAACATATCAGAAGTTTAAATTCTGATTTGGCTTTCAAACACATGATTTCAGTGTGATAAACATGATGATTAAAACAAAACAGATGTTTTTGTGGCAAAGTATCCATAGTACAAGCTGTAAAGCCATTGACTAAAGCCATTGACTAAAAGCTGCTATGTGAGAAGGTGTACAGTAAACAAGCTAAAAACCAAAACTATGTTTTTTTAGATGTCAGGTTATTTCACGTTGTGCCATTCAGTTGGATCATTTCTCCAACAAAAGAAAGGTAAGGAAAAGGAGCACTGACACATAGACCAACAATTTTGTTGCTTAATATGTCTCCTCCTTTCAGGGTCGTGAAATAATCCTTTGACATGGTTAAATATAATGAATGTTTACTGTTGCCGTTAAATTTCCAGTTAAATTTCCACTTTTGTGTCCTTAAACGCTCTTTTTTTTAGGTCTACAGCTTAAAACGTAGTTGTGTGTTTTTTAGCTTGTTTACTGTACACCTTGTCACATAGCAGCTTTTAGACATTGTTCTGATTTTTGTTACAAGTCAGAAATGACAAGGAGGCAGCTTCCCGCAATACAAAGTCAATGGAGAGCTTTGGATTGTTTTCCTCCCTGGTGGGCGTGATTTTCAGATTGACATGTGTCGCTCTCCCTGCTGAAAAAAACAGCATATGCTGGTTAGGTATGTTTTGGTGCTGGGATGCTGGTTTTAGCTGGTATATGCTGGTCCTTTGCTGGTTTATGCTGGTCCCTTGCTGGTTTATGCTGGTCATGTTGCTGGTTACTGCTGGTCCTTTGCTGGTTTATGCTGGTCCTTGACCAGCAACATGACCAGCATAAACCAGCAAAGGACCAGCATTAACCAGCTAAGGACCAGCATAAACCAGCAAGGGACCAGCATAAACCAGCAAAGGACCCGCATAAACCAGCTAAAACCAGCATCCCAGCACCAAAACATACCTAACCAGCATATGCTGGTTTTTTCAGCAGGGCTGTCTCTATTCTGGAAAAGGAGGTGGGGAACAGCAGCTCATTTGCATTTTAAAAAAATCATACTGACCCTGAACTTTTGAACGACAGTGTAGATGATTTAGCTAATCCAATTCCAACTAGACAGCGCTAAATGCAGATGTAAACAGCGTTCAAAATGTTTTGACATGTAATCAGTTAAACCACATTCGTAAATGCTCCTCTGATTTGTTTCACATCAACAACTAATGGCATGTATCCAAATGACTGTTGATATAGGCTCCTGGCTCAAACAATTAGCTTTTTGTGTTTTATTGTTCGTAATTGCTTGTTGTCACACAATCAGAGAGCCTTTCTCTTGAAATTCGCTCATAAAAGGCCGCAAGTGCCGATCTGGCTTGCCCAACCGCTTATGATGAAATCATCCAGGATGAATGTAAACAGACATGAACGCTAGTGATTGATGTTTCTCTTGTTTGCTGTTGTAGGTATGATTATGTGGAGGTGGAGGAGCCTGTCGGAGGCACGGTGTTGGGTCGCTGGTGTGGCTCAGAGATGGTTCCAGGACCCCAGGTGTCTAAGGGAAACCAGATCCTGATCCGCTTCGTCTCTGACGAATATTTTCCTTCGGATCCAGGATTCTGCATCCGCTACTCTTTGCTTCAGCAGGTAAGAAGTGACTCATGCACCACGGTCATCTTTATGTAATGCTTATGCAACATTTACTGAGAGGGCTGGTTGTGTTTTTGCTGAAAACTTTTTGTTAATCCCTAATGGCCCTTATTATTTCCCCACCTGATGAACTTAAATACCACAGTGTGCAAAGGATAATTAGATGTTTATAAGAAATACAGTGTGCTTTGCTCAATAGAGACACTTAAAAAGTTCAACAAAAAGAAAAAGAATCCTGAGAACTAAAACACACTCCTGTTTTATTACAATGCATCTGTTGCTGTAATCACCATCCCTTCTTCTGAAATGACCTGACAACCTTAAATGGCACTTACTAAGTTGGAAATTTCAAGTTATAATCATATTCCTACCTCAGAGACCTTCTCCTCAATGTTTCACTTCTTGTGGTGGTGAAAACCACAGCGGGGCGGGCTACGGTGTTTTCCACCTTGGCCATGGTTCAGTTTCCTCCCTTTAATTTACACCCTGACAGGCGTCACACGGCACATTTGAAAAGGATTATTCCCCTGAAATGATTTAATAGACATGCTTGGCTTTGATGTGTGATGCCTGTCAAAGTTTTATGACTCCACTTTCCCTTTGCATTTGTTTACTGAGGCTTCAGAGCGTGTCTGAACGCTTTGCTACGTTGCTCGAAAATTGCTCTCATTGTTTTCCAGCGAACAAAGGTGTGCTTTATCTCCTGGTAGATAATGGCTGTATCTATTCTGCTGAAACTTAATTATTTTAGTGTTGATTGTGGTGAGATAGGCCACCAAAATTAGACAGGACAAATGTGGTTGTGGATTTTCTTTTTAAAGAAAACCATATGGCATTTCCATACACCATTTCCTTCTGATCTCGTACTGCTTTTCTATTGAAAGTGTCAATCTTTTTTTGACTTGGACTGTATTTCTATTGATTTGAGAGCTGAACGATGATATAACTAATGTATTCAGATACCATTGATATTTTGATAGCAAAATAAAGTAAACTGTGACATAGTATACCCAAAAATTCTTCATACAGTGGATTAACAGTAAAATTTATAAAAATTACACTTTGACCTAATGTTTTGTTACATACCTTTCTAGCAAAGTTATCAAGTTGAATTTGTTCTGACACAGTTTAACTCTTGAGTTTTTGTCATATTTTATTACCATTTTTTAAACTATAGCGAATAAACTGTGATAATGTGAGAAATTTTTAAGGTGTCTGAATAAATTTGGGTTCGACTGTATATTACCTACCAACAAAAACATTGCCTATCATTGTCTTTAAGGAGTTTTGAGAACATTTTAATAATCAGTCGCAAAGTTGTACAGTACTGTTCAAAGGTTTTAGGGTCAGTAAGATTTTTTTTTTTAAAGAAACTAATATTTTTATTCAGCAAGGATGCATTAAATTGATCAAAAGTGACAGTAAAGACTTGCATTGTTGCAAATCATTGCTATTTCAAACGAATGCTGATCTTTTAGACTTTTTAATCAATCAAATAATCCAGCTTTGCCTTCACAGGAATAAATTGCATTTTAAAATATATTCAAGTAGAAAATAATATTACTGTTTTTCGATCAAATAAATGCAAAGTTGTTGAGCATAAGAGACTTCTTTCAGTAAAAATCATACTAACCTCAAACATTAACAGTAGTTAAATTATTTTTTGAACAAGGTCTGTTTAAGATTTACAATATGCAGAACAATAGAAAAATAAAAAAAAATAAAAAACATACCCCAACCCAGCCCTCAACCCATCAGACACAAAATATAAATGACTTAAGAAATACATTGAATACATAAAAAAAAAAAAAACATATTTCGGGATTGCTTTCCTTACTTGAATTTTCCAACAAATGACAAAAAAGGTTGCCAGATTGCATAGAATTTCTGGATGGACCCTTGAAGAGAGTACCTGATTTTTTCCAGTTTAAGATATTGCATGATCTCTTTAATCCAATGAAGAAAAGTAGGGGGAAGGGGTCTTTCCATTTGAGCAGTATTAATCTTCTGGCAAGTAGTGTGCAAAAGGCCAACATTTTACAATCATAGCTACTTAGGTGCATGTTTTGTGCTGTAACACCAAATATGGCGATAAAAGGAGATGGGTCGATTGGCAAATCTATTTTTTCTGAAAATGCCTCAAAAATCAATTTCCAGAAGTTATACAAGCTTGGGCATGTCCAAAACATATGTAGGAGGCTCGCAGGAGCCTGCCTACATCTGTCACAAATAGGGTCTATCTCTGGTCTAAATTTGGATAACTTAACCTTCGACCAATTGAGCCGGTGTACTATTTTGAATTGCACAACCACATGTCGTTGACATATAGATGATGAATAGATCTGTTTAATGATTTTCTGCCGAGTTACCTCTGAAATTTGTTCATTCAAATCTTTTTTAAATGGAGTGAATGACATCTCTGTGCTCTCACCTTATAAGGAAAATAAAAAATGGAGATGTATATTAAAAGTTCTATATTATGAGACCAAGGATCCGGATAGTAAATTAGAAAAAGCCTCAATGTTTTGAACACTTGTCCTTGTCAAAATACGAGAAAGGCAAAGTCCCCAAAAAAAAAAAAAAATCTGAATGGAGTCACAGTCACTTTGCTGTTTCCTCATTTTGAATCATGGACTTCACGTAGGTCATTGCTTTCTCCGGATCCAAAAATTCCTTGCTGTCACCCTTGTAGGAAATTCGAAATCGAGCTGGAAACAGCATCCCATATCGAACATCACGTTTGCCACGGAGCAAATTCCGAACATCATTGAAAGCAGCCCGCGCTCTGGCCACACTCGCGGTGTAGTCTGGAAAGATGGCTATTGGCTCACCTTTGTATCGGAGCGGTCCTTGTTCTCGGGCTCAGCGGAGGACTTCTACGCAATCCTGGTAATAGTGGAGATTGGCGATAATCACCCGGGGATGTCCGTTTGGCTTTTTAAGTGTTAGATCTCTGTGCGAACGGTCGATTAGGATGTCTTTCTCTAGGCTTAAAACTTCTTTCAGCAGCTTGGAGATTGCAACGGTAGAACTCGAACCGGTCTCCTCAGGAATCCCTGCAATGCGTTCATTGCATCTCCGCATCCTTCCCTCCAAATCGTCGTTCTTTTCCTTTAGACTAGTCAACTGTTTTAAGTTCTGCAACTGTTATCTGTAATGAAGCAATCTCATCCGACCATGTTGACACTCCTTCCTCCACATCACAGATAGCGGTCTTCATATTATCCATTTCATTACGGATCGCCGCCGTGTTGTTCGCAATGTCCGACTTTACTACTTTAAGTTCGTTCTTAAGAAAGCCGAAATCCTCAGACAGAGCATTTTTAAGTTCCGCCCTGATAACCACCGAGAGATATCCTCTTTCAAAGAGGCTAAAATGTCTGCTTTCCAATTCTCCATATCCATAACCGATTTATGCTGTGGAATAGGAGGCGAGTCGGGGACTCGTGTTGAGGATGTCTCCGGCCTAGTGCTCGCAGCACCGCTGTATTTATATTTACGCAGGTTACTCGCCATTAAAGTAGCTGACACGGATAGCAGTCGTTCAGATGGGTCTTACGGGTTTTAAAAAACAATGTCCACAATTAGTTTGCCGAAAATGCGTTATAAAATAATAATTTTAAAGGAAGCTAGACAGGAGCTAATCTCCACACGTCTTACTCCATTGTATGCTCACCAGCGCCCCCCGTAGTTAAATTATTTGATTTAGAATTGTGACTGTTTAGTTTAGAATGATCATTTTCTGTTTTGTTTCTTTTTGCAGGAGTAAGTTGTTGTCATTTTAAAAAACTTTTAGTGGTTTGGACTAGGGCTGTCAAACGATTAATCGCGATTAATCGCATCCAAAATAAAAGTTTATGATTACATACTGTATGTGTGTGTACTGTGTGTATATATAATGTATGTATAAATACACACACAAACATGTATATTAAAGAAAACTGTTTTAGATTTATATATAAAATATTTATTCTATATATAATCTAAATTAAATACAAATATAACTATCCACACATATAAGTATTTTTTTTAAGTCTATACATGTATGTGTGTGTATTTATATATACATAATAAATATACACACATTTAGTATGTAAACAAACTTTTATTTTGGATGCGATTAATCGTTTGACAGCCCTAGTTTGGACATTATCCCAACTTCCTAGCCACCGAACAGTTCTCCACTAAAGAGCCCACTTTTCCGGTATTTTTCTGTGGAGGAAATGCATGAAATCGTTTTAGTTCATCTCTGGCTCCAAAACTGACAACAGTAACGTGACATTGGTTTGGCTTTAGGGAGATCTTCTAAACAGTGGCACAGATGAGTTGCATGGAATTTTTCAGGGATTTTTCCCTAGATGACATTAAATTTTGGCTTTCAGATATAAAAAGAAGTATGTTTGTATTTAGAATGATTTGTACATGAATACATTCCCTACTCTTTATACTAGGTGGTGTTTTCTTTTGAGTGGTGCTCTATTATTGCAGAGGAAGTGCTGTGTTATGGCTGGTTTCTGGACAGCGAGTTCGCATCAGAGAAGGTGTGGCTGAATCGAGCTCTATTTATAGTGTTTGTGGAGGAGGATGTTGAGCTGGAACCTACAATTCCAGCACGGCCTCCTCCAGTTCTGACTCACAGTGCACAGCGTTTGTTTTCTTGCTCACCAAAGCATTTGTATTCAGGAGACTTGTGGATGGGAGTTGCATCCTCAGTATTGTGTGCCTGTTTGCGTCAAATTGTTTGAAATCTTGTGTTATCATAAAAAGTCAGGGAGTATGTCGCAGAAGGTCTTCAACAAATAAAGAAGTCCTTTGCTCTTTAACGAAACATTGCTTGACTGTCTTTCAAATGTTATGGTTGTGTGCTATTTCAACATTACAGTTATGTAAGCATATGCATGATACTATGAAATTGTATTTTTGCATTTAACACAATGTATGTCAAACAAAAAAGCAAATGGAATCTACTGTAAAATTCTCAGTGAAGAAATGCCTTTTCTAGCTCTTAAATGCTCAACAGAGCTTTTAGTTAGCTTATGTGTTAATCTCCTCTGCCGTTAAATTCAGCTTCTCTCTGGTGGCATGTCTTAATACCTAGTTTAATTTGCACATCATGTACCACCTACTGTCAACTGAATTGTTTAAAGACAGCAGTGGTGTTAATGACACTAAATTGCAATTTAGCTGGAAACTTTCTTAGATTCCCCACACACACTCTCACTTATTTTGGTCTTTTTTGACAGAGAAGATATTGTGACCTCCTTTACTTTCCTTGCGTAGTAGTAATAGTGGTAAATGTGAGCAATAGTTATTCAAATTAGCTTATCTTTTTCTGTTGATGTTTGTCGCTGAAGAAAAAGCTTTATCACAGGTAGTACTGCAAAAAATGAAGGATGTGCAGAAAGGAAATGACGTGTACTATGGAACCCGTTAAGAGAATAAATACGAGATGGGAGAAAAAATATGTATTTCAATGCTTTCTCTCGCAATTATATCATTGGGTAGTTATAATGTATATAATGTGCAGGCATCAGGGAGCCGCTATTATTATGCGGGGCATTAAAATCGCTTTTAAATGTGCACTTTTTACTTTGACTTTCACTCGTACTCTGTGTATAGAGGGTTTTCACAACGGGTCATCAATCGGCCATATTGGTGGTACGGAATGCAAACAATGCCACTAAACAAAACTTGCATATTTTGCTGATTATTGCTGCCGAAATTGGTCAATTATTGTCATGTTTTGGGCTGTATTAATCTGTTGTAATCGATTGGCTTTAGTACAAAGACAAATGTGACTCTAGACCACAAAACCAGTCTGAAGTAGCACGGGTATATTTATAAAAATAGCCAAATATACATGGTATTGGTCAAAATTATCAATTTTTCTTTTATCCCTAAAAATCATTAGGATAATAAGTGAAGATATTCCTACTAAATATATCAAAACTTAATTATTGATTAGTAATATGCATTGTTAAGAACTTCATTTAGACAACTTTAAAGTTTTCTCAATATTTGGATTATTATTATTTTTTTTTTTGCACCTTCAGATAACAGATTTTCAAATAGTTGTATCTCGGCCAAATATTGTCCTATCCTAACAAACCATACATCAATGGAAAGCTTATTTATTCAACTGGTGTGCTTAATTTTAAAGCTGGTTTTGTGGTCTGGGGTCACAAATATAGTCAACATGTTGTCTATAATATCACACTCAGTATTTAATGTGTTACACAACGTATAAATTGAACTAAAAAGTGTATAGCTGCTTCGAAGGCTCTCTACTTTTAATATTAGTAGGACTCTTATGGCCATGTATTATACATCTTACATTGAATCTGTACTTTGCTTCTCTATATGCTTTTGGTTTGGAAATGGAAATGTTAAACATCGGAATTCATTGAATGGCATTGTCAGTCAAGGTAGTAAGATTAATGGTATTAAGCAGACTGGGTTATTAAGCACTTTGAATGGGTTGTTTTACAGAAAGCTAAAGCTATTATTGCAGATTGTACTCATCCACTGTTCCATGAGTTTAAAATGCTTCATTCTGGCGTACATTATAGTATGCCTAAACTTAAAAGCAATCGGTATGGACATTCTTTTATTCCCACGGCTGAAAGTCTTTTAAAGGGGTCATCGGATGCAAAACTCACTTTTACATGTTTGAACATAAATGTGGTGTCCACCCAGTGGTATTTTTTTTTATCTTTAAAAGTAATATCCCCTTTTTAAAATCAGGTCATTCTCAGCTTCTTGTCGGTGTGACAACACACTAACAACACTCCCATGATAGTTGATTGACATGAGTGCCTTAACTTAGACCCACCCTCACCGAGCTGAAACAGTCCGACTTCAAACGCCAATGTGTCGACTCAGGTTCAGGGGAAGACAAGAATGTCTCCGATTGAGCGACTGAGGTGTTTTCTTGTTGGATGTAACAATGAACATAGCATTTGTCATTTACTCCCGACATCTGAATCACTAAAGATGCAGAGGATTAGCGTTACTTTCGTTTTTGAAAGGAAAGCGCCGATCCCGATCTACATATGCGTCAATGTTCGTGCAAATCATTCATGATGCAGCTTCACCCACAGCAGAAGTGAGTGTAGGGTTTTTTATGCATCTTTGCAAATGGCCTTTCTTAATAATGTGCTAGTTAGCAAGTTTCACAGCTAGACGCGGCTAAAGTAAACATTACGGCTCGTCATCCCACGGCAGAGAGGGGCGGGGCAAGCAGAGCTCATTAGCATTTAAAGGAACATGCAATAGAATAGCTTGCTCTAAAAGGTAAAAAGAGTTTTTTCACTACCATTGACAAATTTGAATTAAAGTATGTTATATACTTCACATTAAGACCCTAAAGAATCATTTCAACTTATGTAAAATGGGCATCCGATGACCCCTTTAAATTTGTAAGATGTTAGAACGTTTATTTTTATTTCGTTTGTATGTTTTGTATTATGTTTCCAAATTGTATGCTGCACCAACAATCACCCTTTGGGTTTATAATAAACTTTGAACCTTGAACCTTTTATATTTTAGAAAGTGATTTAGATTTGGGAGTCCTTGACATGTAGGAGTTTCACTGCATGAAATATAGAGCAGAACATTTCAGAAACTATAAACCTGGATGAAATATCAATAAAACCCAACTACACAAACAGATAAAGTGGATAAGATCAAGCAATTGCAGAGATCAGCATTCTCAGTTTATGTGGCATGCAGCCACACATTAATGGATGTTATAACATTGTTTGTTGGGTAAAACTGTTCATTGTGGAACTGTTAATTCGCCTGACTGTTCACAATTCCAGTGCACTTCTCATAAAACCCTTAACAGTGTTATAGTGTTTATCGTACCCGTGTTTATAGCTCTATGTTTTATTATGTATTTTCCTGTCCATTGATGCTAATCTAAATGATGAGTGCTTTAGATCTTCTGATTGAAAGTTCTGCATTCATTTCTTCTTATGATGCAACTTGGGGAAATGAGTGGCCTAGCTGGCTGGCTGTTGGTTTTGTACACAGTGGCAGTGGGCTGCCATGTTGGAACAGCCGAATTGTGTTTCTCTGTGGTCAACCTCAGCTACTGGAAACCTGGATTTCATAGATGTTTTCCTGCTTGAATCAACCTGAAATATGCCTTTTGCGTGTGCTTGCTGATTTCCACTGGCTTTGTGCAATCTTTACAGCCATTAAGTTTACCAAAATAGGCTAGAACAAAGGCAAGGGATGTTTTTTTCCAAACAGAAAGAAACATAGGCACCAAAAATGGAACATGGTTGCTGAAGCCAAACTAAGTTCAGGACAGGTTTTTTATAAGCATTTTAAATTAGGAACAGCTTCTCTTCAAAAGAACGAGGTTAACATGCAGTGTGAACGCAGTGTCTTTTGTAGTTGCTACTTGTTTTTAAAGTAACAGTAGATGGCGGTTTAGTTGGCTGGACCTTTCTTCTCAGCAGCATTAGTTCAGGACAACCACAAGCATTACTGAATTACATAAGGCGTATCATTTCAAACACAATGCCTATTCAAATTTTAGAGTTGGGTGTGTGAAAATGACTCCAGTCACTTCATTTCTCTTCTCCTCTTCTTACAACCACTGTGTATGATTGGCATGCCACCAAGCTTGGCCTTCACCAAAATACGTCCACAGTGAATCACCCACATTTTTGAGTGAGACCTCTGCACTGTTATTTGGTTTTCTACAGAGCTGACGGCTCTCATGTGTGTTCTGACAGGCTACTGGCCGACATCGGAGTCTGTGCGCTCATGTCCATCTGCTAAGCCATTTTCCTTGTAACTTAACTAAAACAACCTGCAAACAATTTGAAACATCATGTTGTCAGACTACAGGACGTAAATGGGGCTATTATTTTGCAGATAATGTTTTATCTTTAATCAACACATCTGTTATGAAATATGATGACATAAGAGGAATATGTAGGAGGAAAAGCACCTTAAGTGTTACTGTGATGTACTGTATTGGCATATTGTAAATGCACTGACAAATGCTTATGAATAATCATTCTTCCAGTCACTTAAAGTAGTAGTTCACTTCCAGAACAAAAATTGGACAGATAATGTACTTGCACCCTTATCATCCAAGATGTTCATGTCCTCCTTTCTTCAGTCATAAAGAAATAGTTTTTTGAGGAAACCATTTCAGGATTTCTCTATATAGTGGACTTCTATGGTACCCCTGAGTTTGAACTTCCAAAATGCAGATTAAATGCCCTTTGAAGCTGCATTTAAACTGCATATATGAAGTTAAAACTCGGGGGAACCATAGAGGTCCATTATATGGAGAGAAATCATGAAATGTTTTCCTCAAAAAACTATTTCTTTACGACTGAAGAAAGAAAGACATGAACATCTTGGATGACAAGGATTGAGTACATTGTCTGTAAATTTTTGTTCTGGAAGTGGACTATTCCTTTAAAAATACACTTAAAGTGTGTGTCTATTTATTTATTTACTTATGCACTCCGTATTTCATTTGACCGTTTGTAGAAATGCACTATTCGCACCCATGCAGTTTACTTAAAGGGATAGTTTACCCAAAAATTAAAATTACCCTGTGATTTACTCACCCTCAAGCCATCCTAGATATGTTTTTCTTCTTTCAGACAAGTTGGAGTTATATCAAAAATGTTATGGCTCTTCAAAGCTTTATAATGGCAGTGAACGGGAGATTTTGAAGTCCAATAAAGTGCATCCATCCATCATACAAAAGTACTCCACAAGGCTCTAGGGGGATAATAAGGGCCTTTTGAAGCAAATCGATTTAAAACTTCATATTTAAAACTAGCTTCACTGAATGTCGTACGTGTGTTCATTAGGGCTGCAACTAACGACTATTTTAATAGTCGACTAGTCACCGACTATTGAAACGATTAGTCGACTAATCGGATAATTATTCAATTTTTCTCAAATTTAGCATGAGATTGCTTTAATTATGTGGAAAATCATAGTAAACACAAGAAAGAAGGGGGTACTTCAATGAAAAATGCATATTTTGCTGCTGATAGGCCAATTCATACTAAAAGTAAATAAAAATGCCCTGTCTAAAACCAATTAGGCACAGTGCTCGGTCAGTACAGACATAAATGCATAAATTAAGAAACTCTATAATTTTTTTAATGGACAGGCACATTTGTTTTATAAGAAAAAAATAAATTAAAATCAAGTAAACATTTTCTTCCTGTAAACCATCAGCAGCAATAAAACAGTAAACAAAAATGTATATCCAAAACAAAACGTATTGGCTTTTATTTAAATCTCACCGAGGCCAGCCAAACTACGTTTCATTCAACTGTCCGACGTGCTTTCTCTTTAAATGTTCGTGCATCACAGAGGTGCTGCCGTGATGCGCAAGGACTGCTTTACAAACCATGCAGGTAATCTTTTAATTCGCCGTAGCAGGCTAAAATGCTCCCAAACTTTACTCCTGTTTCATACATACTCAGTCTGCAGTGCGTCTACAGTCCGTGTGCGTTACGTATGCGGTGCAGAAGCAGCACAGACTCGTTTTGCTTTCACACAGAACGCATTTGCAGTCCGTACATTGTGAACGTTCTAATCCGTTAACATGGGGGTGGAAAAAAAAACCCACTGCAGACGGAGTATGTTTGAAACGGGCGTGTTTTGGTACGCGCAGCTGCTGCGTTGGACGCCGCCATTTCTGTATGTTATCGCTCAGCATAGAAGCTGCGTATGTGCGACTCTCGGCAGAAAGATGCCTCACTCGGTTGTCTGGCGACAACATCGACAATGAAATTCATTGTCGACTATTTCTATTATCGATTTTTGTCGACAACGTCGACGAATCGTTGCAGCCCTAGTGTTCATGAAAGTGTTGTTCCAGCAGATGACGAAGGACGTAGACAAATTTGTATTGGATTTGTAAGGAAAAATGTCAGAGAATTTTGATATAATCCAGAGGAGACTGGTTTTCCTTGGCTGTAAACGAGAATAGCATATATCCTACGATATCCGCTGGAACTCTCTCCTGAACGTGTGTACAACAGTTAGTGGAAGCTAGAGATTACAGTTTACAAAGTTTTAAATATAGATATTGTTTTTACTAAAACACATTAAATTGCTTCAGAAGGACGTTATTACCCCTCCAGAGCCATGTGTAGTAGTTATAATGGATGGATGCACTTTATTGGACTTCAAAATCTCAACAGCCATTCAATGCCATTGTAAAGCTTGGAAGAGCCAGGACTTTTTTTAATATAACTCCCGATTGTATTTGTGAAAAACGAAAGTCATATACACCTAGGATGACTTAAGGGTCATGCAAAACCATGCAGTAATTTTCATTTTTGGGTGAACTGTCCCTTTAAGTCAGTCACTTTTTTTAGTCGTATTTATTGGTTAATTTTTATGTGTATTTAAATTTTTGTCTGAAATTCTCCTGAATCTTATGAGGGAAGTTGCACAAGCGCTGCTATATCCACTTCGGTAGGGATGCTTGGCTGTGGCTTTATAGTCCAGGGCTCAGAGGACCTTTAATTGACAGATTGAAAGAGTGCCTCACATTCACAAGCTGTTAATGGTTTCCATTCCCCACTGCTGACCAATGCCAAAACTGGAAGCCAGCTTTCTGTACTGAAGGATAGCTGAAAGTACAGGTTTTTAAGAGGTAATTGTAACCGCTCTTGAGAGCTTACAACAAAAAATGATTAAACGCATTTTGATGTGTATAGCCGATTTACATCTCCAGTGAATTATGACGTAAGATAAATTAAAGTACGCAACAGTATAATTTTAGTTCACATCAGACGTGAGTGAAAGTTGTAGTGACTTGCTGTTTAGCGAATCAGATGATAATTCACTAAAGCGTTCATTAGAATGATTCAAACGGGTCACTTGGGAGTTCTTGAGTCCTTTTGAACGATTCAAAATAAGTGGCTTATAAGAGTCATGCATTTGTAAATCTGACTAAACTGATCGCAGTCTTTGTTTTTGCATGTAGTAAAGCAATGAAATGCGTTGTCTTTGTTTTATTTTGAGATCTGGTCCTTTCACTCATCACAATTTTTTTAAATATAAATATAAGCAAATAGCATTTGGGTTTTTCCCAATAAAATAATGAAATGCTAAAGAATGTTTTTATTACTTAATTTCCACATACAGTATTCTCATATTGACAGACAGGTTGGCACTGCGTTATTTCCAGTGCTTGACTCAGATGCCCTCAATCAGTCTGTCTTGGTGACCTCATTTGCCGCTTTGTTCACGGTAGCAATGCTTTTTTTTTATCATTGCAGAAATCACAGTCCTTCCATTGACACCATGTCCTTTACACAATGGTAACCATGCCAACTCACTCCTCACTTGTTACCCAGTTTTAGAGCGCGGCATTGGACGTGTCATTCATAGGGGGATTATGTTAGTATGCCTGAATTAAGCTGCTGGAAAAGGACATGTTGACAGATCCCACAGCACCTGAGGCAGTGGAGCAGAGTTGAACCGAGTGCAGAAATGTGGCCCAACACCATAGGAATCAGTGTTGCTGCCCTGGCGTACATTTTTAATTGTGTGTACGAGTTCAAACAAGGTGAAGCTGTTTGGGGACTGGCTAATTGATTCTGTGGATAAGCCAATGTCAAACATGAACTCATCTAGCAAAATTATTCCCTGATTAACTCACAATTTAGTAACACAAAAGCTCATTTGATGTTCTCTGATGCTTTGTTGGGGGAAAAAACTGCTGAGTGCGTTGATTTATTTATTTATATAATGTGTTTTTTTTTTAATACCATTTTTGTAGGAAATAGGATGTGTATATACAGTGGTGGCCAAAATTACGAGAACACTAGTATTTTCACTATAGCTCAAAAATGGTTTTAAGTCCATAATTTCTATCTTTTGCTGTAGTGTGTGAGTAGGAAATATCAGTTTACATTTCCAAACATTCATATTGCCATTAATTGTAATAATCGTCTCCAAGACGCAAAGGATGGTTCAAATGTTTAATTTAGTTAATGGATAAAGAAAATCTATTTATGACATTATTTTGACAGCATCGTCATTTTACACAAGTGCCTAAAACTTTTAACAGTACTGTAGCTTCGCAGGTAGGTTTCTAGAAGCATCTTGCAGACGTTGCCACAGTTCTTCTGGATTTAGTCTGTTTTAGTCTTTCAGATTGAATGACGAGATCAGATCTCTGTGTGGAGCACTGGCTGTTATCAGACTCTTTGTGGAAACAAAAATCTCACTGGAATATTACAATTAATGTTTGGAAATGTTAACTGATATTTCCTACTGACAAACTACAGCAAAAGATAATAACTGACCATTTTAGCTAATACAAGTGTTCTAATAATTTTGGCTATAACTGTACATGCAATCTCTTTGTCTGTATTTCCCAATAGTCATGAAACAAATATTTTTTTTAAATAAAACTTGGGGTATTTTTAATCATGTATTTATTAAAAAAAAAAAAAACAGTAAAATGTTATCTAGGTTAATTTTATTCTATGATTGTTATTTTGCGAAAAAAATCTTTTAAAGGCTAATTTCATGTCTAGCATTTTCTGCATTTTAAGTGCTAACAATACATTAACAAATTCCATTTACGCCTTAATTATGCAATCAATCTGCGCCTAAGTGATATTTACCTTTTAATTTCACATAATTAGGTGCGATGTGTGAGGAAAACAAAGCATTATACAATAGATAATCTAATAATAAATCCGGCTTCTGCAGAACACTTTTTAATCACCTTTAATAAATGAAATAGCCTGTATGGAGTGACTGAAGTACCACTGATTTGTTGTTTGTTTGTTTCTTTTGTGTATTCAGAAGCAGTCGGAGCCCGAGGCCCCTGCAGTGATGCCTGCGTGGATGCAGAGTGTGGATGTTTTGAATGAAGCTGTAGCTGGATTCAGCACGATGGAGGAAGTGATGAAATACCTGGAGCCGGATCGCTGGCAGGTGGACATGGAGGACCTCTACAAGCCTACCTGGCAGGTGGTGGGCAAATCATTCTTCCACCAAAAGAAATCCAGAGGTGAAGATCTTTCTAAGATTTAAAAAATACTTAGTCAATAGAAATACTTTCTACTTTTTTAAAAATCTGCTGTCTATTTTTGTTTGAGTAGGAATGGTGGACCTGAACCTGCTTCGTGAGGAGGTCCGGCTTTACAGTTGCACTCCACGGAACTTTTCCGTCTCGCTGCGTGAGGAGCTGAAAAGGACGGACGCCATCTTCTGGCCCAGCTGCCTACTGGTGAAGCGCTGTGGAGGGAACTGTGCATGCTGCTCTCACAACTGCTATGACTGCCAGTGCTCGCCCACCAAAGTGGCCAAAAAATACCATGAGGTATATAGCAAAGAACAGAAGGCCTTCTGTTACACTCTACATTTCCAATATTAGGTTTCTTTCACTAATATATATATTATTAGTAGTAGTATTTTTTTAATGAAATGTAAATGCATGTCCCAGTCACATTTTCTTGGTTGAATAAACATTATATACAGTTGCAGAAATGGACAATTAAAACAATTATTATTCATATTTTTACTTTAACAATGTAATCAATATTCTATGTATTAAAGCCGTGTACGAATCTCATCAGGTTAGTGTTTTTAAGCATTTTACATTTATTCAAATAACTCAAGGCAGTAACAATTTAAACAATATATTTCATTTGGGAACTAATGTTCAGCTCTTCTTTTTAATTGTTCTGATCATCAGTGATCAAAGATCAGTAAATATTGGTCCCAGGCATAGAGATTTACTTTAAATTTCATCAAGCTTATAACTTACTAAAAACTCCCACAGATCATGTTTTCATGCCACTTTAAGTCTTATTTTGATGTAACAAAGTGGTTATATCTAATTGTGTGAGTTGTTTACTTACTTTTTAAAATTAGTCTTCCCATTAAAGCCATTATATTATATTTGCAAATGTGGAACACTGATTACACAAGAGACGGGATTTTTTTGGCATGAACCAATCACAGCCGACTTACTATCTAATATCGCAATGGGAAATTGCCTCTTCTCACATCAATTTTCTCCATTCATTCTCAATTATATGTGGCATAAATATGTAGAGCGGCTTGCAAAAGTATTCATACCCCTTCATTTTTTTTCCACGTTTTCTGTTGCAGCCTCATGTTAAACTGCTTTAAATTACTTTTTTCCCACAACAAACTACACTCCATACACTATAATGACAAAGCACAAACCAGGTTTGTAACAAATGTATTAGAAATAAAAAAAACTGAAATGATTCCATTGCAAAAATATTCATACCCTTTTCTGGGACACTTAAAAATTTAGCTCAGGAGCACTCATTTTGCTTGTAGATGTTACTACATTTCGAGTGGAGGTAAACTGTAGCAAGTTCATTTGAATAATTATATTTGGAAAGGCACACACCTCTCAGAAAAGCTCTAACAGCTGAAATTGCACATTAGAGCAAAAACCAAGCCCTGAGGTCAAAATAACTGTCTGTAGAGCTCAGAAACAGGCTTGCGTAAAGGCACAGATCTGGAGAAGAGTTCAGAAAAATTTCTGCTGCATTAAAGGTTCACAGAATCGTGTAGCCTCCATTATCCATGATAGAAGAAGCTTGAAATAACTAGGACTCTTCCTAGAGCTGGCCTCTTGGCCAAACTGAGCAATTGATAGAGAAGGGGCTTGGTTATACTGATGGCAAGGGAACCTGATGGTCACTCTAGTTGAGCTCCATTATCAAATATGCAGATGGAAGAAACTTACAGAAGGACAAACATCACTGCAACACTTCACCAATCCTGTCTTTATGGCGGTATGGCCAAACTCAATCCTCTTCTCAGTGAAGACGCATGAAAACCCATTTAGAATTTGCAAAAAAGCTCCTATAGGACCCTCAAACTGTAAGAAACAAGATTCTCTGGTCTGATGAACCTCAAATTCCAAGCATCATGTTTGAAGGAAACCAGGCACTGCTTATCACCTGCAGAGTACCATCCCAAAAGTAAAGTGTGGTGGTAACTGCCTCATGCCTTGGGGCTGTTTTTCAGTGGCAGGGACTGAGGGACTCGTCAGAGAAAAAGAAGAGCTCAATACACCAAAATATTGAGCTAGCCTTAATGACAACCCAGTCAAGAGCATTCAGAACTTCAGACTATATTTCTGGAGAAACCTGAAAATATCTGCCAGGCCCCATCTAAGATGACAGAACTTGAGAGGTGAAGAGGTGAGGCGAAGAATGGCAGATAATTGCCAAATGCAGATGTGCAAAGCTTGTTGCATACCCAAAAAGACTTGAGGACTATAAAGACTGTAAAGGTGCTTCAACTAAGCAATGAGTTAAGGGTATGGATACTTATGCAATGCACTAATTTCAAATTTTTTTTAATGAATTTGCAAAGTTGTCACAAATGATGTATGCAGTGTAAATTAATGTGGGGAAAAAGGTATGTAAAGCAGTTTTAAGACAAGGCTGCAACATAAAGTGTGAAAAAAAATGAAGGGGTGTGAATACTTTTGCAAAGGCACTGTATTAATACTTTTTAGCACACTTGTTTTGAGCTGGTTCTAAAATTTATTCTGGATTTAGAAATAATGTAGTGCAGATTCTTTCTTAAATCATGATTTCATGTGTACACATGTTAGTGAATGAGAGTGTAAATGAAGTGATGTTTAAGTGCTTAAATCATTTTTGTGTGTAACTCCATCTGTCTCTACATTTGTCTCTTCTTCTGCAGGTTCTGATGCTGAAACACAGGGCAGGGGGTCGGGGGCTGCAAAAGACTCTAACGGATGTCCCTCTGGAGCACCATGAGGAGTGTAGCTGTGTGTGTAAAAATGACTCAGACTAAAGCAGTCCCAGGGAGACAGCAACACTGGCCTCCAACAGACTCACCCAGGGAAATATTCCTTGCTTCGTGCATAAACGAGCGAGTTTTTACCCTGACGTTGCAAACTAATGAAACCCAGCCCTGGATATCTTTTTATCTTGACTTATCTAAGCCTGCGGTTCCATTCGTTTTGGGCTCACAAATCCATAATAAATTGACCCATGCAGGAGTTTCCATTGGCCCTGTGATAGCATGGAATATCTGGAGGAAAATCGGACACGGTCTTGCTTCTCTGTGTGTACGTGAAGTTTGCGAACAATGTGCGTATGTACATTCATGAACCTTTTTCTGCGTGTGAGTGAATGTATAGAGCCGTTCGGGTTCAGGAAATGAGGTATTCCAGGATAAGTGAGGTTGCTATTACTTCCAAAGTGGATTTGGCGTGTCCTTTTATATCATTTTGCTCTTTTTGTTTTGTTTTCACAACTTAAAAATATGTATCCACTTTGAACAATCCAAGGACAGTTTTGAGGTAGCATGGACTTTCTCCTCAATAACATCACAAAGAAATGAATTACACTGTGTCATAAACCAGCACTCCTTCGCCTACTCATCACTGAATCAGCACTCATCACCGAAATGTTCATTAATAATTCAGAACGAATATTCCAGGAACGATAAGGATGTCCCTCCTTTTTCGAACCAGAGCTGAACAATCATGCATCTTTTGCTCTTTTACTATGTACTATAGACTCTTATGAGAATGGCTCCATTCAAGAAAGAACACTAAAATACAAAAGTGAATCTTGTGTAAATATATTTCAAATTGATTTGTTGACGTTTCCTATGTCATTACAGTTTTTGCTATCAAAGAAACATTTTTCCCCCTTTCATAATCACTGTAGTATTTTCAGTATTAGTCACTCTTTTTTGTAGAGACATTTATACTTTTGAGTTGCTTGAATAGTTGTTTTAATTGCATAATAAGGCAAAATGAAAACTATTAGATGTTCATGTAAATAGACTTTTTAGAAGTTAAAGGGACATAGAACTGCCAGTACCATATTCCTCTACCATTAAACGATTAACTAAATTGTTGTGGTTTTTCCAAATGGCACTAAAAGCACTGGTTTGCTCAAGTAATCTGCAGTTGTCACAAAATTGCAAAGTACTGCCAGGGAACCCTATAACCATGAACTATTAACTGCAATATGACTTCGGCTTTCAAGAGTGTAGTTAGATGTAAAAGATGTATCTCTGAATTAAAGGGATAGTTCACACAAAAAACAAATTCAGTCAAAGTCATTAATTATTCACCCTTATGTCGTTTCAAACCCGTAAGACCTTTGTTCATCTTTAGAACACAAATGAAGATATTTTTGATTAAATCCAACCACTTTCTGACCCTGCATAGACGGCAACGCAACTGACACGTTCAAGGCCCAGAAAGGTAGTAAGGACATCATTAAAATAGTCCATTTGACATCAGTGGTTTAACCGTAATTTTAATAAGCTATGAGAATGCTTTTTGTGCGAGGGGAAAAAAACTACTTAATCTAACAATTTTCTCTCTTCCCTGTGAGTCTTCACCATGTGTTCAAAGACTTTTTGACTCTTGGATACAAAAAGTATTCTCGTAGCTTCATAAAATTAAGGTTCAACCACTGAACCACTTACTACCTTTCTGGGCCTTTCATGTCAAGCATTCCTGTCTATGCAGGGTCAGAAAGCTCTGGGATTTCATCAAAAATATCTTAAAGGGTTAGTTCACCCAAAAATGTCCTAGCTCTTTCAAGCTTTATCATTGAAATAGGTGGGTGTTTCTTGGACGGGTCAAAACAAGTCCAATAAAGTGCATTCAACCATAATAAAAAGTGCCTCACACAGCTCCGGGGGGTGAATAAAGGCCTCGTGTAGCAAATCGATGCATTTTTGTAAGAAAAATATCCATATTCAATTTAATAATCACTTTTGTTTAGCTTCCACTCACTGTTGTACCCGGAAGCAGCTCCGGGCAGATGAGCCTGTGAGTCTTGTGAAAACTAACATTTGTTTACAGGAGCAAAGGAAACAAAGTTTTCTTACTTTAACAAAGAAAAAACGGTCTCCTCTTGGTTTATATCGAAATCCTCCGACATTCTTCTTTACAAATCCTCGTTTTGTGCTTCTATTTCATGACCATTGTTTTTGTTTAGATCTTTTTCACTGTGTTCGTCACTTCTAAGCAGCGCATGCACAACACCGACATCCTCCATCGCCCGCCCAGAGCTGCTTCCGTGTATAATAGTGAGCACAAGCTTAGATTAAAGTGATTATTGCTTTTTAAATATGGATATTTTTCTTACAAATGCGCATCGATTCACTAAAGGAGGCCATTATTCACTCCCCGAGCTGTTTGGGGCACTTATGGATGAATGCACTTTATTAGACTTGTTTTGGACTAATGAAGAGAAACACCCGCCTATTGGCATGATAAAGCTTGAAAGAGCCAGGACATTTATATATATATATATATATATATATATATATATAACTCTGATAGGATTTGTCTGGAAGAAGGAAGTCATAAACACCTAGGATGCCTGGAGGGTGAGTAAATGATGGCTAATTTTCATTTTTGGGTGAACTAACCCTTTACTTTGTGATCTGTAGATGTTATAGGTTTGGAACAACATGAGGTTGAGTAATTCATGAGAGAACTGTCATTTTGGGGTGGACTATCCCTTTAAGACGGTGCTCTTTGATTCTCATAAGCTTTTCAAGAGTAAAATCATATGACCAACAGTGTTACTCTCAGCATTTCTTGAATAATGACATTTTCCTTCTCTCTTGTTTTTGGTGAAAAACAATGATGCATGCAGTAGATGACGTGAACACTGAAACTATATAACAAAACATGACATTGGTGGAAAACTAAGACAATGTGATTTGCTCCCAAATTCAGTTTTGATTGACTGGAAAAGTGAGCTGAGTAAACAAGACATGCAGCATTATTTGCATCTTTTTTCAATCCGCCTCGGATGACCTTTTCTGCTGTCACTTTGTCAGGCTATTATTCTTTGATGTAATATTTTTGTGACTTTGTTTTTCATACTTTGATCACAGATTCCTCACACTTGGCAAACCAATTTAACAAGCCACCTACTGTAAGCAGGCTTTGAGATCGTCTTTAAAGGAAGAAAAGCTCATTTTCGTGCAGACTGACAGAGGGGATGAGAATCTGGATTTTGTTGATGTATCATGTGAAAGTGAGAGAAGTGCCTTGATGTTGTTAAACAGCACACAGAAATGTAAAGCATGAAGTTTCTCTCCATGAGACTCACTTATGGTTCAGAGAGATGTTAAAGAAAGATGGGTGTTCCTCATCATTTCTTGATGGTTTACATCTTGAAATTTGTGCGTCATTTCAAATTGTCATCAGATCTTATTTGTAGAGAAACCCTTTATAAGTTGATCTGACTCTGTTATGCCATCTAAACTCTTTTTATTATTTTAACTCATCCATTAAAATGAGTTTTAAGCAGGGCTTTATGGCACTATGACTAATGGCAGACGGGAAAGTGTTTCAAGAAGATTGAAAACAACCAGTCTGGTTATGCTAGTGGTGCAGAAGTCATACACTTGAAGGGATATTTTACCCAAAAATAAAAATTCTGTCATTAATTACTCACCCTCATGTCATTCCAAACCTGTAGGACCTGTTTGTCACACTTTAATGTTTCAGATCATCAAACTAATTTAATATTAATCAATGATAACACAAGTAAACATAACATGCAGTTTTTAAATGAAGGTTGTTTTTTTTACGAAGGAAAAAAAAATCCAAACCTACATGGCCCTGTGTGAAAGTGTTTGCCCCCCAGCCACACCCAGGCCTGATTACTGCCACACCTCTTTGCAATCAAGAAATCACTTAAATAGGACCTGCCTGACAAAGTGAAGTAGACCAAAAGATCCTCAAAAGCTACACATCATGTTGAGATCCAAAGAAATTCAGGAACAAAAGAGAAAGAAAGTAATTGAGAGATCTATCAGTCTGGAAAAGGTTATAAAGCCATTTTTAAAGCTTTGGGTTTCCAGCGAACCACAGTGAGAGCCATTATCCACAAATGGTGAAAACATGGAACAGTGGTGAACCTTCCCAGGAGTGGCCAGCCGACTAAAATTACCCCAAGAGCGCAGCGACGACTCATCCAAGAGGTCACAAAAGACCCCACAACAACATCTAAAGAACTGCAGGCCTCTCTTGCCTCAGTTAAGGTCAGTGTCCATGACTCCTGACGCTGCTGAGCAAAAAGAACATAAAGGCTCGTCTCAGTTTTGCCAGAAAACATCTTGATGATCCCCAAGAATTTTGGAAAAATACTCTGTGGACCGACGAGACAAAGGTTTTTGGAAGGTGTGTGTCCCATTAAATCTGGCGTAAAAGTAACAAAGCATTTCAGAAAAAGAACATCATACCAACAGTAAAATATGGTGGTGGTAGTGTGATGGTCTGGGGCTGTTTTGCTGCTTCTGGACCTGGACGACTTGCTGTGATAAACAGAACCATGAATTCTGCTGTCTACCAAAAAATCCTGAAGGACAATGTCCGGCCATCTGTTCATGATCTCAAGCTGAAGGGTTCTGCAGCAGGACAATGATCCAAAACACACCAGCAAATCCATCTCTGAATGGCTGAAGAAAAACAAAATGAAGACTTTGGAGTGGCCTAGTCAAAGTCCATGCTCAAAAACCCTCCAATGTGGCTGAATTACAACAATTCTGCCAAGATGAGTGGACCAAAATTCCTGCACAGCGCTGTAACAGACTCATTGAAAGTTATCGCAAATGCTTGATTGCAGTTGTTGCTGCTAAGGGTGGCCCAACCAGTTATTAAGTTTAGGGGGCAAACACTTTTTCACACAGGGCCATGTGGGTTTGGATTTTTGTTTTCCCTTCATAATAAAAAACTTCATTCAAAAACTGCATGTTGTGTTTACTTGTGTTATCTTTGATTAATATTTAAATTTATTTGATGATCTGAAACATTAAAGTGTGACAAACATGCAAAAAAATCAGGAAGGGGGCCAACATTTTTCACACCGCTGTATAATCACATTATTCAACAATTCCTTTAAAAAGAATTCTCGTAGCTTCAAAAAATGAAGGTTGAACCACTGATGTCACATGGACTATTAGTATTAGTACCTTCTGGGCCTTGAACATGGTAGTGCAGGATCAGAAAGGTCTCGGGTTTCATCAAAAATATCTTAATTTGTGTTCCCAAAATGAGCGAAGGTCTTACGTGTTTGGAACGACATGAGTGTGACTAATTAAAGATAGGGTAACTAACCCTTTAATGTCATTATGTTGTACAAGGTCATTTTATGATCAAGTAGAGTATAAGTAGTTGAGCATAATAACATGAAGACCCTTATTATGCATTAGCACATGTCCATTAACGTTCTAAAGAGACCAGGGCATTTCACTGTCACCATTAATAGTAAAAAAAATGGTGGCTGCAAATTTATGAGATTGTCTGGGAACAGAACATTTATGTATTGAACCAGATGTGCGTATATTAGCATTGGACTGTGGGCTTGGTCATATTTAGATAATTACAGGGTAGTTGCTCTGTGGTTTTCCAGGAACTGCCTGTGGTTCCTGGGGAAAGTAATGACCTGACATCTGAGTGGCATTAATCAATGATGAGGACAGTTCGCTTTTCCACTGCTTGTGTCATTACGTGATGCAGTCACATTTCGGATAAACAAAAATCTTAAAACACTGTGCCAATCCTTCAGAAATTACTCTAATATGCTAATTTGGTGCTCAAGGAACATTTATTATAATCAATGTTAAAAACATTGCTTGTTAATATAATACTTTAAATAAAAGAATAAAAATAAAATTAGTTTTTAACATTATTAGTCATTACTGTCATTTTTGATCAATGTCATGCATCTTTGCTGAGTTAACAAATGGTTAACTATATTATTTACCTAGATTAGATAAATGTTAATTGTCTTACTAAGAAAAAAATGGCACAGTTCTCCTATGATGTCTGATCTTGCCTGTTGTTAACACATCTGGGAAGCTGTTCACTCAATTTCAGATTTATGTAAATACACAAGTAACAGCATGCCCACTAAAAAAGCATTTGTTCCACAAATCCATGCTGTAAGTGTATTAAAAGTAACAAGTTAAATGTGGTTCCCTTTAGCCCTGAATATGCATAATTCTTAAAGGCTGGGACTGTAATCTCTTTCTAGAACATCCAGTACTTTTACCACACAAAACATTACAGTCACATTGTCTCACGTATTGTGTGTATGTGTGTGTTAGGGCTGACGATAAACTTATTCCAAAGGGGCAGGGAAAAGGCCATTTATCTTTGGAAAACCTTAATCTGTCATGTCCAATTAGAACAGACAGAGGGCAAAGTGTAGACTGTTCTGTATTTGCTTCTAGACTTTGAATAATGCATACTTCATAGGCACATATATGCAGTCAGGGTCCTGAAAGGTTAATACGGCTGATGCTGTTTTCATAATCTAACTAAGCTAATATAAGTGAGGCTTGACATTCTAAAGTGTTGCTGTAGACAAGATGGCAGAGCAGTCAAGGTCACACTCTATAATCCACCATGTGTCGCACGTGTGTGAAAATCACATTTTTGTTCAACCTACCTCAGGTGGTAGGTTAGGGATTGGTTAAATCTTCAGGAGATGATTTGATGCAACAAATTAAATTTTTTAAGTGTGGTTCCAGTTCTGTTGTATTATCATTTAACTAGATTTGTATGTCCAGATAAAGACACTTATTAAAATATTCAGTAATCTTAGGTTTGGTAGATGACGTTAAATGTCTCTTTAAATTATCATGACACTCAGCACATCTTGTTTTCTTTTGGCCGTTTATGAAACACTGTCTTTCTAGTTTAATTGTGATTATATGGTTAAACAGATGCTTGAAAGAAAAGATCAATCGTTATTTAGTATGCAAATACACTATTGTTCAAAATTTGAACATTTTTTTATTCAGCAAGGATGCATTAAATTGATCAAAATTGACAGTAAAGACATTTATGATGTTACAAAAGATTTATATTATATATAAATGCTGTTCTTTTAAACTGATAATAATGATAAATGTTTCTTGAGCAGCAAATCAGCACATTAGAATAATTTCTGAAGGATCACGTGACACTGAAGACTGGAGTAATGATGCTGAAAATTCATCTTTGCCATAAATTGTCTTAATGTTTCAACAAACACTCACAATTTAGTATGTAAATATCATAATGACACCATCAGTACCAGCTACATTTTGAATGATAGGTCATTATTCACAGACTGAAATTATCAACATGAAAAAACTAAATGGAACTTTACATGTATTTTAAAACAGTTTGGGCTGGGTTAATTGCACAAGCTCGATGTTTTAGCTTAAGGGTTTTGAACAAAGCCATAATCAGAATGTTTGAGGAATATCAATGCAGTCTTACCTTTCAAGCACCGTAATAAAGATCCCACATACACCACAAGTGCTTTATACGCTGTAGATCAATCAAGTGAGCTTGGGGTGATTATAGCCTGGAGTTTATGGATCTGGGCTGCTAATGAGAAGGTCTCAAGTCTGATGAAAAACAAAAAAGAGGTTTGCTTCAGAATCCAGAAAAATGCATGGTCAATAAAACCAAGAAAAACCTAATTTGATCGTTTATAATTGGTTCTTTTCAGTATTTTACAGGAAAGTTAGGTACAATGGTACTACGAAATTACTGTTGCCGCTACTTATATCAATATGCATACATTAAGATTAAATTATTCTACCAGGCGTGTAATGCATCCTAATGCCAAAAAACATCATGCATGTGTTTCCAGTGCATGTTTGCTTTTTTCATATGTGACAGTGCAGTTTTTCGGCAAAGAGTTACAGTATTGTTTTGCAAAGTGCTGATGCAGGTTCAATCTCATGCACACATTCTCATAATAAAAAATGACCTATGTAGACTATGAAGGGCTGAGCTGGACCCACAGGGAGTATCAACAGCCAAAGCTAGTTGTGAGCATTCAGCAAGCAATGTCCTTCAGTTCAGGGTGTCATTCTTAGGAAACGCTGCCACTTGTGTCCTGTTTGTACCCCCTGGCTTTTGAAGGCTTTACCTTTCCGCCTCTGGTGTTTCTAGTCAAATTAACGTATTTTCCGATCCGATAACATAGCGTTAAACCTATGAAATAGTTTTAAAAAGCACAAGGCGCTACCGTTTCATCACTATGTTGCAATGCCTTCTTTTTGCAGTAACTCACCTGTCAGTGGGTCAGGGTTGCCAGGTTTTCACAACAAAAAAACTGCTACTCAAAACTACCCCAAAACTTTCCCATTGGCATTTTGAACGGGGTCCCCCAGTAAAATACACGGGGGGTAAAATACACGTTTTTTTGGAGGGGTTCCCCTGGTACAGTTCGCATTCCAGGTGATAAATATAACGTTATTAGAGTCGTTTCAATCCGCGGACATGAAAAACCACCCGCGGCAATAGTGTTAAAGTAGCCCAATTCCCCGGGAAAACCGCGGACTTGGCAACACTGGAGTGGGTAGCTGACACGAAGCGACGCAAGGTTATCTGCATTGAAAACAGATGAGGGCACATACAGGTTCCGTTCAGGGCAAATTCGCAGGATTTTGTTCACAAAATGAGAACAGCACACTTTATTTTATTTTTTCACACACTGTATTTTTAAGCGCTGCAAGCTATACTCGTTTTCTTTTGTCATCGTTTATTCAAGGCATATAGTGCGGTGCCGGATACGGAAAAATTTGCAGGTACGCAACTTTACAGAAAATCCTTAAGCATTTTGCAGTTACTGTAGCAGCCAAGAACAGCAGAGTTTAACCCTACGAGCATTTTTATTTACTTAGTTATATTGAAAAAGATCCGGTTCATTTATTCCGTCAATCTTTTTACACCAGCGTTTTTACATGGATTTCCATGGAGACCATACAAGCGCACCAAAACGGAAGTAAGAATCCTGCATGGCTGCACTCATCGGCTGCTCAGGAAAAAGGTGGGTATTTAAAAAAAATGTTTGTTATGCTGCGAAATCTTCCTGACAACATTTTAGGGCAGTGAATAGGAGAAACTAACCTTTTCGAAGCTTCGAATCAAATGAATGGTTCACTGTTTTGAAGCGCTCGAAACACTACACGCTAGTGACGCCTGCTGGTCAAAAGTGTGTAAATGCAACAAAAACTCAGGCTAAAACATGCACAACACCCATTGGAAATGTTTTATTGAAAGTATAGTACATTAAATACAATAAAAATATAAAATACCATTAAATATGAAGTGTATGTATAATAATAATAATATAAATAGTAATATAATATAAATCATATATTTTGTATTAATTTGCAGGGCTTCTGTTGTTTGTTTTATGGATAGCTTGTATGTAGAGACACAGTAACTACTTCTAACCCTTTTAATTACACAAATGTCTTATTTAAAATGTCTACAAACTAGTACAAACTGATCCGAAATCACCATAGACGCTGGTTCAATGGTTCGCCGCTGGGGGTGATACTCGGATGTAAACAACAGCATGGATTGCACCCTCTATGTACTACTGAATATGTTGTTCTGCTAATTTATGCTGTCGAAACCATGGAAAAAACATGTGTAATCTGCTAAATCATGTGGAGAAGTACTTAGTAAGCAGGAAAGGGCACAATATTTTGACAAACTAAAGTTAATAGGTGGTAAGGATACATACAAGCAGTATTAATTAAGATATTATGCCGCGTTCCAGGCAACCTATTACCCGTGTTTTTCCAACCTTCTACCCGTGAAAGTGCATTGGAACGGCAATCAAACCCGTGACTTTACACCCGTGAACTCGTACTCCTACGGATGTGGTGTTTATGCAAGTGGTACACGGTGAAAAATAGACTTTAGGACAATATAACGTTGCAATAAAATTAATAATAATATAATAATAATAAATGCACTTGCCTGGAATGCTACAAAGTCATGAGTTGTGGTTTAAAGTCATGATTTACAGGCTCAAAAACCTGCCTGGAACGCAGCATTAGCCTAATATTTCATCTACCTGACCGGAAATGATAAGAACAAACACGAATGTTGTCAAGATTCTTGCCCTGGAATTAATCCTGGTTCACTTTGGCCAACCACAAATGTTTTTTTTTGCACTTTTCTCCTTGATTTGTTATACTTGTTAACTTTTGGCAGTCTATAGTACTCTAAATGTTTTTCCAGATTAGTACAGCCCAAAACATGACAATAATTGATCGTTTTCAGCAGCAATAATCAGTAAAATATGCAAGTTTCGTTCGGTTCAGTGGCCCATCAAATTCAATATTTTAGCTCTGTTTTCACAGTTTTGTGCTGATATTTTTTCTTGGCACAAAATACAAATATATCCACTGTGAATAATGCGGTATGATGCGCCTGTATTAATATTTTTAATTAATAAAAAAGTGTTTTATTACAAGGCATACCAAAAACTGATAGTACTGGAATTTAATCCATTTATTCCAAGTCAACGTAATGATTCTGAATTATTCATGCGCAAATGATTCTTAATATGCACAAGTATTTTTGCCAAAAAATGTTGTTGATCTTTAAAAATATCTTAATGTTCTGCTTATCAGTAAAAACAACTTAACTCCCACCTTCTGTCTGGCAATTAATGCATTGAAAAAAGTGGATGTGAAGGTGCCTGGTGCCTGATCTCACACATTCACACTTTCTCTTCTCCATATGGCCCTCAGGCTCAGAGAGGTCAGCCTCACTCAATCCCCAAGATTCATGGGTAATCAGTCTAGAGGAAGTCCCTGTTGAGCTGAGCCTACTGGTCGCTTACAGCCCTCTGACACTGACAGATGCTGTTTCACACTTACACACAATATGCATAGTGCTGACCAGAGAGTACGTACTCTGCTTACCCTGCTGCTATTTAATAAAAGTAACTTTCAGAAATAAAGTCAAGGACTTGCATAGTGAGGACACAAATCTTCTAAATGTGTTCACTATATTTTATAGATGAAATTTTAAAGTTAGGAGACTTTAAATCTTGACGAGTTTTGTCTTGAGGCTTGATTTAAATGTGAAGTCAGCAATTCTGACAGTTATTGAGTCTCAGCGAAACCCTACAGCTAAATATAAGTTCCTCAGCTTTACCCGTGATATATATCCTGTTTGATCTATCTCTATACAGGAATGTTTTCTGTAAGTAATCATGGTCTAAAATACACACATAAACAAATGTTATGCCTTTCATCTGATGCTGTGAATATGTAGCCTTCAAACGATATCACAAAAGCTCACACATAAATGAAAAGAGACCCTATGTGAAACTGTTAGGCTGAGATGAATGAGATCTAATCATATTTATTATTCTTTCCAAAGAGGAACCTCCACTCAACCGCAACTTCCTCAATGGTGTTTTCACTCCAGGCCATCATTTAGCTGGGATTGCCTCCGTTGCCTGTCCCACTGACACGACCGGTAAGGATTTTATATTTACATGTGGTGCTAACTGTGATGTGAAAACAAGCTGTAGACAAAACGGCTCTTAATTGGAAAAGGGCAGTAGGTTAAATCTGTCTCCACCTAACTAAGTATATAAACATTTGTGGCCAGTCAGAAGTAATTTATTAGTGCAATCCATGGCTTTCAATGCCCCAAAAGACAGTATATTATTATTATTATTATTATTATTATAAAAAAAAACTAAATAAATATATTTCTTTTCCTATTTAATGTAGAAACGATTTTTACACAGAAATGCATTATTATTATTTTATTGATATTATTAATGATGATGATGAAGATTATTATTATAATAAATAAATATATTTATTTTCCTATACGATGAAAAGAATTTGATGTATAAACAATTTTCACACAGAAATTGATTATTATTATTATATAAATAATAAATAACTAAATACATATATTTATTTTCCTATACTAAAAACAATTTGATGTATTTGATGGAGAAACACAGAAATTGATTATTATATTATTGATATTACTGATGATGATGATTATTATTGTTATTATTAATTATTATGATTGCATACAATGAATAACTACATAAATATATTTATTTTCCTATATACTGGAAAGGATTTGATGTGGAAACAATTTTCACACAGAAAACGATTATATTATTATTATTATTGTTGTTATTATATAAAAAATAATAACTAAACACATATATTTATTTTCCTGTACTAAAACAATTTGATGTAGAAACACAGAAATTGATTATTATGTTATTGATATTACTGATGATGATTATTGATTATTAATTATTACGATTACATAAATAATTATAAATAACTAAATAAATATATTTATTTTCCTATATACTGGAAAGGATTTGATATAGAAATTATTTTCACACAGAAATCTATATTATTATTATTATTATTATTATTATTATTATTATTATTATTATATAAAAAATAATAACTAAATACATATATTTATTTTTCTGTACTAAAACAATGTGATGTAGAAACACAGAAATTGATTATTATATTATTGATATTACTGATTATGATGATTATTATTATTAATTATTATAATTACATAAATATTAATAAATAACTAAATACATATATTTATTTTCCTATATACTGAAAAGAATTTGATATAGAAACAATTTTCGCACAGAAATTGATTATTATATTATTGGTACTACTAATGATGATGATGATTATTATTATATTATTATTATTATATAAATAATAATAAATAATTAAATAAATAATTATATATTTTTCCTATATCCTGAAAAATAATTAAAAGTAGAAACAATTTTCACTTAGAAATGTATTGTTATTATTATTATTATTATTACTCCAAGTAACATTGAATTAAACATGCAATCTACACTCTATAAAATGCTAGGTTAAAAAAAAAACCCAGCAGTTGGGTTAAATGTTTTATTTAACTCAGCTATTGCTTAAAAATTACTATATTTCTGGCTTAAAATGAACCCAAAATAGGTTTATAGATTGATTATAGATTTATTAATATGTTCAATAAATGAACATTTATTAATAAGTTAAATAAATAATAATAAACATTTTTAAATAGCTTATTAATAAATGTTCACCTTTTGATTATTGCTGATACCTCTAGTAATTGTGTGTCTGGTTTTTAATTACCAACATATTTTGGGTTAATTTTTTAAAGCCAGGCATATAGTAATTTTTAAGCAATAGTTGAGTTTAAAGATCTAACCCAACCGCTGGGTTATAACAGCATCTTTAGAGTATAGAAGACATTTTCTCATTTAAAAGTATAAACACAGAAGTAGGTTTTTCTTGTAAAACATACTAGACAGACAGATAGTGGTACTTAATGCTAAGCACTTATTGTTGACATGCATTATGATGATAATCATATTTTGAGCTATTCCAGCTGCATACAAAGAACCCTACACAAGACATTTTATTGAGTGCTTTTATTGACCTTGGACTGCACTGTGAATCATGCCTTTGTAACCACTCGAGAAACATACAGGACAGTATAGCTAAAGAAGCCATGAGAAGGTGGAGCCGAAGGGGTATGCGCCTGGAAAATGTTCACTTTACGAAAAAAGCCTTTCGTTATTGAGTTCGACTGCACACTTTTGGACATCGCTTTCAAATGTGTCAGTTGTGCAATTACTCATACTTGTATAAGAACAATGTTTTCATCAGACCACCCAAATCCACAGAGGTCATTTTAGAAGCAGCCCAAATGATGAGAACATAGTCCCAGCCCTTCAGTTCTCCTTCCCCGAACACCAATTCGAGAACACCTGAGAGAGAGAGAGAGAAAGAACGCTAGACAGCGAGTGACCTTGCGTCTTAATGTTCTGCAGTTTGACCCGAGCCGTGTTGCTTTCATGTGTACCCGGCATTACAAACAGACCATCTCTTTGTTAGTCACACAGACCTAATGGCGCTGAAGAATGGAGCAGGTTTCCTCCATTTTCCCCTCGTTCCTTTTGACCTTACTGAAGAGAGGGTCACAAACCACATGTAAAGACTTCCATATTACAAGTCAGCAGTCCACAAAATGTGCCATTCACATCTAAACACCACTTTCCAGGCCCTCTAATCCACATCAGTGATGTGGTTGTTCAGAGAAGCGAGAAAAAAGGGGAAGAGAGGAGAAGAAAAAACAACAGCTGGGGTCAGTTTACTCTTTAATGGTTGAAGGTTTACAAATTTAGGAAACCGCTGATGCCTAACACAGTGGAAGGATCTCATTTTGAAAAGGAGTAGTTTCCGCCCTTTTCCAAACCAGCTCCTGGAAAGTTTTAACTAGACGTCCCTCTTCATTAGGAGGCTTCCCTATGAATACACCATGTGCATTCAGCACCCATTGCCCCAGCTGGAGACTAATGTGAGGTAAATGTCTGTTTGTCTTGGCGTGGGGACGACGCAGCGCATGGCATGCATAGGGTGCTGGCCTGCTTTTATAACTCCCGGTGCTCTTTGTAAACTGCCGAAAAGGAAGGAAGGCTCTTAGTAAATCCCTTCAATCCTCCAGTGTTAAATAACACTATCAAAAATATAAATACAAAAAAAGGTATGTGAATATGACAGCTCAATTATTGAAACTAGTTTGGGGGACAATATATGTTATGACACTAAGGTCATGCTCTGACAGAATCTGCTGACACATTTTCTGTGCGGATTTTTGGTCATATATACAGTACTTGAGGGTAGCTTCTGTACTCTGCAATAATTAAAAGCAACATTCAGTAGTATCTAATTACAAATAATATTTAATAAGCAAACACAGTAAGGTGGATGTGTAGAACTTTGTGAATTATAGTCCTGGTAATCATACCTCATATCATTACCTGAAAAAGACTCTATTCCATCATTATTGAATAACTACACACTCAATGACTAATGCACTTTTAACATTCTAGTAACTTATATTAACTAACAACAAACTCTGATTAATGAATTGATAAGTAATAGTGCTAATTTGAAAGTGGTAGTTCACTATTAGCTAATCAGTAACTACTTTTTTTTCTTGTAGATGGGAAAATTCAGCTTTAAAATCACAGGAATAAATTATATTTTAAAATATATTAAAATAGAAAACAGTAATTTTAAATAGTAAAAATATTTCAAAATATTACTGTTTTTGCTGTACTTTAGATCTAATAAATTCAGGCTTGGTGACCTGAAGAGACTTCTTTAAAACACATTACAAATCTTACTGTTCAAAAACTTTTGACTGGTAATGTACAGGTTCATAATTAATGTGAATAGTGTAAAATGTTTAATTTATTGAAGTGATTGAAGTCATAGTAACCCACTAGTAATGACTCAAGATTACTAAATTCTTCAGAAGAGATTACTGATTATTTGGTTCAGGGCAAATCCAGTGTTATGGATGTGACATATAAATGCTTAAAGTATGTATGTGTTACCAATATACTGAACCATCTGTTTATATTTTAATAAACCCTTGTTGATAGAGTCTAAACATCAAAAAAATATCAGTCTATGCATGATTTTTAACATAGAAAACTCATGCAAAAAAGGACACAGTTTTTGAGAGACTACATACTTTGTAGGATTTCTGCGAATTAAAATGCACAAACCAGACGCAATAATGGCCAGCAAATAAAGAAGCGATGGCGATTGTCTATTTATGAGGATAAATTATATGTACTGTTATAGATGTGACAAGCCTGAAAATAGCACTTATTGGTCTAAAAAAATACAATAAATGCTTTTAAAACTTTAAGAGAGACCTCGCATGAGGATTTGACCCTTCAAATGTTGACATATGTGATATCAGTATAGTAAAAACCTTTGGTAAAAACTTTATTTTTCATGGTAAGGTTGACCTTTGCATGGAATTACCATTCAGGATTCTGAAGTGAAAAGCATGATAACTCCTTAATATTGACTGTAAGTGGCTGTAAGCTTTTGAGATTTTTGGATAGTATTGACTCAAGTGTTACTACATTCTTCTAAAGGAATGACTAATTATTTGGATCAGTATTCTAAAGTGAAGACCATGGTAACCCATTAGTAATGACTAGTAATGGAGAGTGGGGTGATTTGAGCCTGTGGGGAAGTTGAACCACCCCTTGTTGCTAGGCAACCCCAAATAAAACTGATGATATGATCACAAATATTTAAGGAGTTATCCATTTTACTAATCCTGTGATGAAAAGAGACCCATTAAATATTTGGTTTGAAAATTTTAAGTTTGAAAAACAGGTTTTTGTATGTTCAAGAACTCATGCTTCTTGTGCCAGAACAATTACAGACAAATCTGAAAAAATATCACACATGTGGTTGTGCTTTATACTGTTGCATGATGTTAGCTCTAAACAGCTGGGTGATAAAAGTTTGTTAAAATGGTGGGGGTGTCTGGCTCTCCTCATAGCTCACTAGCCATCAAGCAAGCTTGGGAGAAAGATCTTAGCATTGCCATAGATGATGCTGACTGGCGGGAGGTCTGGTCTCAGGCCATGAAAATCTCTGTGTGTAATCGCACCAAATCCATACAGTTCAGAATTGTACATCGCATGCATATAACACCTGTTGTCAAGAACAAAATGGATGCTAATAATTCACCGTTTTGCTGGAAATGCAACTCCGAGACTGGTGATTACTTTCACTGCCTCTGGTCATGTGTGAAATTACAAATGTACTGGTCTAGTATTGTCAATGAACTGTCTGCCATCTTTGGTGTCGCGATACGGATGGACCCTATGTGCCTGGTGCTTGGTCTCCCAGATGAACAGATCACTGACAGAAAACACAGGAGACTTTTCAATATACTAACTTTTGCTGCAAGAAAGAACATTCTGCTCGTCTGGATCAAGAATGTTGCTCCAACAAAAAAATCATGGCACAATATCGTTATGGACTGCATTCCTAGTGAATATATTACATGTATGCTTCACTCCAAAATAGATGCCTTCTATAGGGTCTGGAACCCTTACTTGCAGCATATTGGTCCCACGCTGTCATCCTCCTTGCTTCGTGGTTTTCCCAAATCAGCCTAGCTGACTTTGTTTTAAGTGATCACTTTCTAACAAATACCTTCTGGCCTTGTTACGCTTATATGCTCTGTTTCATAGTCATCAGGATACTGCCTTGTCTTGCTTTTGTACCCACATTTCGATATTCCCACTCTTTATTCTTCGTCATGTCTGAGCAGTGTTGTGTGTTCTGTGTTTTTGAAAATGCAATAAAAATATTTTTCAAAAAAAAAAATGGTGGGGGTGGGGTAATTTGAGTCAAAAGTCATGGGGTAAGTTGAGCCAGTCAACCATTTGTCCCCTTACAAAAGAACCGTACAAAAACCTCAAAAGTTTACAATGACTTCTGTCATTATAGGGAGTTATCATAATTTTCACTTTAGAATACTGGTCCAAGTAATTAGTAATTAGAAGGATGCAGTAACACTTAAGTCATTACTAACCAATACTTTACAAACCCTTAAAAGCTTGCAGTGATTTTAGTCATTACTAGAGAGTTACCATGTTATTCACTTTAGAATAATGATCCAATTAATTAGTAGTTCCTTCTGAAGGATCTGGTAATAGCTGAGTCATTACTAGTGGGTTACCATAATCTTCACGTTTGAGTTATTTATACGTTTTCCATTATTCACATTAATTATGAATCTGTAGTAGTTCTTAGTTCTTTGGGAGATATGAAAAAATAGCTAATAGTGAGCTAACTAACAGTTATTACTAGAGTGCTAATTTTGTGTTCCTGTGTAGTTATACATCAATTATGAAACAGTATTTCTAAAGTGTTACTGAAGATTCTTTTGTCAATTTTGGGCTTGTATAATTATGTATATTATATGAATTACAATTTGGAGTTGTATCCACCTTTATTCTCAATGTGGAAGTAAGCCTATGGGTAAGTCTTTCAGTTCATTATCCGCAATAGGGAAATAACGAGAAGAATAACAACGCAGTATACTGTAAAACAGTTTGTACTACAAACCAGTGTGCTCATAATTAAGATAATACATTAAAAAAATATGTTAAGACACACTTTTTTGCTATTTTGCTGTCCGGTCTCATCCGCGATTTTGGATGCGGATGAGAGCGGAAGCCACACCCATAAAATGTACAAATGGCCACACCCCCTCTTGCGGGAATTAAAAGGTGGATAAACAATTATTAATTCAAGTGCACAAAAAGACAAAATGTAAGTAACAAACGTAAAATAACTTCACTTTATTTCACATATAATGTTAAAAAAACCTTTGTTAGTTTACTGTCTTTATTTATTTTTATTTACTGCATACTTCATTCTGTTACACATACTTAATTCTGATTGGTCAGTTGAGCCATTTACTGATCTATTTCACTGATCTAATATTGACTTTGTCAGAGCTGAAACTGTTTGTATATGGGCTATAAAGAATGTGTAAAATAACAAAAACCACGCATACACATGCCATTTTTGTCAAAATTTTCGATAAATTTTAAATAAATTTCCAATAGATTTTTTATGACTATTATACAGGGTTAATATTAGGCCCACTATAACTCTGTTGCAGTGTTTGTTTCACTGCTACACAGGTTGTTTGTAATGGACTATTTGTCTTAGCAGAAGCTTTAAGATATAAACAGGTAAGATTATAAAATAATTTCTACTCAAATCAATATTTCATGCCCACTTATTTATTTATTTGTTGAGTGATCATGTAATAAGCGGGATAATGTACAATAAGCCAGTCAATATGGCAAATGAAACCCCTACAGTACTGAGTGGTTTTATCCATCATTCCTTACTTATTAAATCTTCATTTTACCAGGTTATTCCTGAGAAAAATGATCGCATTAGCCATTCATTGTGATCTCAGTCATGGTTTTAGGTCAATGTACACCCAAAGCCCTCTCCCATCCCTCTCTCCCACTTTCTCTGTGGGAGTCTGAACAGGGTGGAACTTGCTTGACTTCACTCGGATGGCCTCTGTCCAAGGCAAACGGTCTAGATTCTCCAAGGCAGGGTGCTGCTCTGGGATGCCATTGACCTAAATCACTGGTCCGCTCCGTGGTAAGAGGTTACAAAGCCTCACAATGCCTCTTTGAATTAGTTTGAACACTAGCGGAGTCTTTAGCTGATGTATACCTCCAAGCATTTGACAGCCTCACCTGCTTATAGCATATTATCAGGGTTGTGTCCAGTTTCACCGAGAACAAAAAGTATCTACATATAAACACAGTGTCTCAGAATTTCAAAGCATCTGTTAAGAGAGTTTCTGAGCTCTTTGATGATAAATTGTAAGGCTTTGTAGTCAAAACTTTGATGGTTTCTACAGATTGGATATTTGGAATAGTTTTTAAAAGTTCTTTGTAACATCAGATGCCTCTTTTCTCTGTGCTGTCTCACATAATACCTCTCAGCACACTTGATTCCACGGTCTTTTATTGCAAATCAAACTTCTTAGTCTACTCTCAACAGGCCTTTGAAGTCTGCCTTCCATTTGTAAGATCAAACAGCTCAATATAAAAGCATCACTGAATTACCATGTGGTAATGTTAAAAAAGTTATCTATGTGCATTACCTAACTTCCAGCAACACACGCTGTGGTTATGGTATAATGGTCGCAGACATTCAAACGTGGTGAAGTCTCGATGTTCAGCATTTCTGGCACGTATTAAAGCTGTCGGTTCAGCAGGGAGTTTGTAATCGATGCTAATAGGGTCTCTTTTGCCCATCTTGAGCTTCCCCTACCTAAATTCTTTCACTTTGTTTTAGAGAAATCTCAGGTTGCCAGTATTATGACACAGCTTATAACTACACAGCGAGAAAGCCCATAACAGTACGGTATAAATAGTACCTTTGTTGGCTTTGAAACACTTGGTCCAGCAGTATCTGGAGATCTGAAAAAGGACTTTTAGAAAAGAAATGGATTGCGAGCTCTACTCCACAGCAGGCCGACTCTCCACGCTGACCTTTCTTAAGACACCGAGAGTCATGTGGAAGTTAACAAAGTCCCCCAAGTCATGAAAAAGGTAATATCTCACGTCAGCTGCAGCCAGTCGGACAGCCTAATGGCAGACATTTATTCTGGGTGGGAAAATGGTCTCATTTCTGCTGGATTTATGTTGACTGCTGGGAGCAAGGCAAACTGTGCTGTTTTAATGCAGAGTCATATTGCATGAGTCTCTAGAATAAATAAGACAAATGGACTTGGGTGCACAGTACACAATTGCTGGTCATTATGCTCCAAATTACATCATTTCATATGACACAGTCATAATGCAAATGAAAAATATGGATGTAGCAGCAGTGCAACACCAGCAGCATCAGAAAGATGACCTTGAGGATTGTGTTTTCCTTTTATGGTTTTCCATTTGGGAACCATGGGGGAAACAAAACATTTGAAATGAATAGTTTGCAAAGATGTGAAATTTCCCCCCTGAATTCCCACAACAAGCAAATGACACAAAATGGATGGTTTCTTTTTATCCTAGAATAATCAGGCACCTTAATTGTGCTCTTACAACCCCTCCACCACCCAACCTAAGATTTCCTCTAAGGAGAAGATGGAAAGCAGGGATATGCCAGGGATTGTGTGAGATCAGGCTGTTTCATGCTGTCAGTGTGAGACAAATGTGTCATTCCGGCACTTATTCATGTTGATGTGAGATGGAGGCTTGATGATAGAGCTGATGGGGGAACTCTCAGAGGAGAGGTATAGTGTGCTGTGAAGACCCTGGTTTTCACATAAAATACAAGCTGAAAGCCAGATCAGATCCAGGGATGTCACTTTGATTCAGTTCTCATGACAATCAAAGCTGTATATCATGTACAGGCCAGCATGGTGTCTGTTTGCTCTGACATTTAGCTGAAGCAGTAAAGCAGTGCTCAGGAAAAGCTATGGTGATGTTAACTGTCTATGAAAAAAAGATGCTCACTATTTATTTTTTTAATCAAAACTATGAAGTAAAAGTATTTTAGGTAAAAAATGTTATTAAAATATTTTTAAAAAATGCATTTAATCATTTTAATCACTCTATACTTATACATATTTATTTGAAAAAAGATCATTTTGTAACATTATAAATGTCTTTACTGCCTATATGATCAATTTAATGCATCCTTACTCTACTTCCAAAATTAAAAAATCCTGATAATTTACTCACCCCCATGTCATCCAAGATGTCCATGTCTTTCTTTCTTCGGTCGCAAAGAAATTATGTTTTTTGAGGAAAACATTACAGGATTTTTCTCCATATAGTGGACTTCAATAGTGCTCGAAAGACTGAAGGTTAAAAATGCAGTTTCAGTACATCTTCAAAGGGCTCTACACGATCTCAGCCGAGGAATAAAGGTCCTACTGTATCTAGCGAAACGATCGGTTATTTTCTAAAAAGAAAATCAATTTAGATACTTTTTAACCTCAAATGCTTGTCTAACCTCAAAAAACATCTAATTTTCTCCTCCAAAATCGTCCTACATTGCTGCAGAAGTACCAACCCAGTGTTTACAAAGTGAACGCGCAAAGAAGGTCAAACAGCGATGTGGGACAATTTTGAAGTAGGCGGAGAAAATGAGATGGGAGTTTTTTCCGAGTGAGCATTTGTGGTTAAAAAGTGTATAAATCTTTATTTTTCAAAAGAAAATGACTGATCGTTTCGCTAGATAAGACCCTTATTCCTCGGCTGGGATCGTGTAGAGCCCTTTGAAGCTGTATTGAAACTGCATTTTTAACATTTGAAGTCCACTATATGGAGAAAAATCCTGGAATGGTTTCCTCAAAAAACTTAATTTCTTCAGGGCTGAAGAGAGAAAGACATGAATAAATTATCAGGATTTTTCTTTATTTTGGTAGTGGAGTAATCTTTTTATGAATAAATGTATTCATTTAACGTTTGAATGGTAGCATAAGTTAAACTACAGAAAGGTTTTAAACCTTTTAGCAGGGAAATGTTTGCTACAGGATGAATAGGAAAGATTTTTACTTTAACAACATTATTGGGAATTATTATCACAACATAGCGTGACTGTGCCCTTTACTTGCAGCAATTAAAAAAAATAATCATTCTCATTATCACTTTTTGATGGAATATGTTAATGTTTCACTTTGCATTAAAAAAATTATTCTGATGGCATCACTCCAGGGAGAAACACTGTGGTTTAATATAACACTTTTTCTTCTTTTGTTTGGTCTGTATTAAGGGGGAAAATGAGTACTAACTATGTGACCACATGCTAATGCTGTTATTTTCTGACTGTAAAATGAATATACCACAAAAGCACAGTAGCCACCATAACAAGTGCAGGCCAAACCCCAGGGGAAATATAAATTAGAGGATAGAGTTAAATAGCATGCAATAGGCTAAAAGAACATCTGCATCTCTGGCTAGCCACAGCATGCAATGGACTCAGATGAGCTTTTTTTTTTTTTCTTTGTTTGTTGCCCAACTGCTGAACTTGCTTTCAGGCTCACAGGCTTTCTGCAGGTCTTAAGGTTATTTTCTTCTCCAGATGTTTACTTATAATCATTTTCTGAATTTCATTCTTTTTTTCTCTTTCCTCAAACAGAGCCCACTTTCAAGATGTCCACAGCTGGTACGGATGGCCTATTTCCATTAGAGGTGCCAACCAGTCGTGAGCGATGCCAGTGTTGAGAAAGATCAAAGTGGTGGAACTCCTAGGGCACGGGTCACTAGAGGAACAGACTGCTCTCTCTACAATGAGATGTGTGCGAATACACTTGTGTGTGTGAGTGTGTGTTCATTCTCTTTGATTTTGATACAACCAGTTAACACTGTTCCCTGGTGATTTTCATTTAGATCAAAAGAGTCTAGCCCGAACAAAACATCTGCTACAAAATACCAAAATAATTTTCCTTTCCCTCCTCTCAAGCTGGACATCCTAGCAGATCAACACACCCCACACCCAGCTAGTCTCAGCTGCACTCTTTGTATTACTGCTAATTATTGTTTAGATAGCATACTATGATTATTTGATGACCCTTCTACAGATAGTAGTCAAATTGGAGACACTGACAACAATTGACAACACTGGTGCTTGACCATTGCATCTTTAAAGGGTTAGTTCACCTAAAAAATGAGAGCCCATTATTTACTCACCTTAAAGGCATCCTAGGTGTAAATGACTTCCTTCTTTCAGACAAATGCAACCAGAGTTCTATTAAAAATTGTTCTGGCTCCTCCAAGCTTTATAATGGCAATGGGCGGGTGTTTCTCTTCCACAGTACAAGTGCTTCCATCCATAATAAAAAGTGCCTTACATGGCTCTTTGGGGTGAATAAAGGCCTCCTGTAGCAAATTGACATTTTTAAAAGTTAATAATCACTTTTCTCTAGCTTGTGGTAATAGTTGCTAGTTTGCTCCTGTAAACAAACTTTTGTTTTCGCGAGACTCGTAGGTGTATGCACAATGTCCTAAGCAAGCTAGATTAAATTGATTTTTATGTTTTAAATCTGGAGATTTTTCTTACAAAAATGCATCAGTTTGCTATTGGATGCCTTTATTCACCCCACGGAGCTGTGTGAGACACTTTTTTATCATGGATGGATGCATTTTATTGGACTTGTGTGAACTGTTGAAGAGAAACACCCACCCATTGCCATTATAAATCTTGGAGGAGCCAGAACAATTTTTAATAGAACTCTAATTGCATTCGACTAAAAGAAGGAAGTCATATAAACCTAGGATGCCTCAAGGGTGAGTAAATAATGGGCTTTTTGGGTGAACTAAACACAAGGCCCTATAATTTCCACAATGCGGAAAATGCTGATGAAGTCACAGAATTTAGTCAAAAAAATTAAATTTAATGTAGAATGAGGAATGTGGCAAAAATGACCAACTTTTGTAAATTTTCTAAATATTAGGCTGCAAACAACTATTTAAATATGAATCTGCATGTTCGGCGTATCTCTGTGTGAATGAATGGCGCAGATGTGGTTTCGTTTTACACATACTGGTGTTTCAACATCTGTGGTCTCACTAAATGAGGCAAACAATTGAACATCATCTTCTGTTTTGAGAAAAACTACCTTCATATCATATTAGGGCTGGGCGATTTGGCCTAAAATCAAAATCTCGATTAATTGAGCATTTTAACCCGATTACGATTAATGAACGATTATTTTATTCATGAATAAAATTATATTTAATTATATTTAATTATATTTAAATAATATTTATTTTTTTGCCCTCATAGTTCACTGACAAGTTTTGTACAGTAAATATGCGCACATATTACAAGTGAGAGATTTTTGAATGAAGGGTGCACACACTATCTACTATCTATGATTATTTAATGAACATCAGTGTCGAACAACTGAAATTAAAGCACACATTGCTTAAAATGAAAAGTCACATTTTTCTTAAATTAGTGAAAATAAATAACTTGCACTTTTGGAAACAAAATAAATTATTTATAAAATAATAATAAATATTAAAAGTAGAAAATAAGCAGTATCTCTTCTAAATAAAATTACTCTTGTATATCCTGTAAATACTTTTTACTGTATAAATACTGTTTAAGCTCTCCATCGACATGTCGGCGGAATAACACAACGTAACGGAGCGGGGTCACGTGACTTCACACGCAGTAGTGTTTTTAAAGGGAAAGTAATTGAAATAATTGACCTGGAAAAATTTGATCGATTATAGGTTCTGAATGTCGATTTCGATTGCTTTTCGATTAATCGCCCAGCCCTATATCATATACACAAACAAACAAAACTTTTCACGCCAACTCGTCAAAATTAAATTTGAAGAAACTGTGACAGAAATAGTACCTGATCTCATGACGAAAACGTACCTCTGGGAACTTTTCCGCAAGACACGAAATACCAATAAGTACATATCACTGCAGCTTCCAACAGTAATTAACACTAAACAGCGAGCACTTGTAATCGTTTTCGTACACAGTTACGATTACAGCTCCATATGTTTCGCTTTCCGGATGTAACAAGCTTGCTCAGTAACTCTGGCACGGAATTGGACTTAGGATGCAGAATCCTTGGGTACAAATCCCATTAAAAAATTGCTCACAAACAAAGAGCTGAAAGATGAGAGATCAAAAAACAAGCTAAATGCTTGCTTGCAATTGCGTTTTAACATCACATTCACTTTTTGTTCATGTTATTGTGTAGGTTTAGGTGTAGTACAGATGGTACATTATTTTAAAACACAGCAGAGCATTAGTTATAGCGCCACTCAATGGACAACGTCGCATAAAACGTACCAAATGTACATGAATCTGTTCCGGGGAATAATAACCAAACACTCTTTTACCACAACTCAGTAGACTTTTCACATTGGATATCTCACGAAACGCATATGGAGGTATGTATTCCGCATCTTGTGAAATACCCACAGGTATGTTTTTTTTGTCATGAGATCAGTTTGAACTTCTTAATAAATTGCCATTAAATTGTGTAAGTTTCATGATTTTAAAACATGCTTTTTGATTAATAAACTTTAATCTAACCATTGAAATGGAGTCCCGAAAAATAAAAACAGATGATGTAAAAAGCAATGATTTCGTAGCGCCCTACGATCTTGTGCGTCTTGACAGTGTGTCAAACAAAATGTTGTTCAGCATTTAAAAACTCTCTCAAGGCACATGCTTTTGTATTTTTCTGCTCTGCATTTCATGTTTTTACAATCAAAAATGCATTCTTTGTGAACAAACCATTTGAGTATACTTATTAGCAGATTTTCAACAAACCAAGACCAATAGTAATGGTCTTGGTTTGTTTTTTTGGGCCTTTGCTCACCCCTGAAGCTGTTTTATTTATTATTTTTCCACGGTGTATTTCTTTTCACAAAAAGATTCAAAGCCATGTTCTATAGATTTCCTCTGTGTGTTTTATGTTATGTTTTAGTCCACTGATGGCCGTAATGTTCCAGTACTGTACATGCGCTCCCTGGAAATCAAACCCATGACCTCGGCCATGCTTTGCCAGCGGAGTTACAGGACTGCCCTCCTGTTATGTTAGCCTGCCCTTGTGATATGATTAGTAACCCATTTACACACTTTATAAAGTAAGACAGATGACTTGCATGTTGTGTATAGCAGCAGGAAAATCTGACCACCCACTCATCACACTGCCTAGACAGAAGATTTGATCAAAGCTGTCATAACATTTGAGCTATGAGGGTGTGGCTGCCAAAACAGAGCAAATAAGACAGAAATGAAACTAATGGGATATAAAAAGGAAAGACAAAAAAGGAGGAGAGTTGAAAAATAAGCGACCAAGCATGACAGAATCTCAGCTAGGAGATGACGATATTGTTGCACTCCCATATGTTAGACATTCGGTATAATGAGTTGTGGCTACAGATGCTTATGTAGAGTGTCAGGTTCTATTTCAGTGCTCTTTTAAATGTTAACCGGTTAAATCTGTGTGGCTCGGTATATCGGCATATTAAAATTCGCTCTGTTCTGATGATCTAACAATGCTGTGTTCGAGTAGCCTAGAAAGGCACACCCACCCTCTTTTCTTTTCATGCCAACCTTCTACATAAGTCTGCTCCAAGATAGTTGCTATGGAAATAAGGCATCCATTGCAACATAGAGCCAAGTGCTTGCCATGAAAAAAAAGTTAGTTCTAGGCATGCAATAACATGAGGCACTCGTTGCAACATAGGATGCAGCCAATATTGCAAGCTATCCGTGTGTTTGATTCTGTAACCTCTCTAAATGATTCAGTATTTCTGTTATATAATATTAGGCCTGTGCAGTGCTTATGATCAAGCTGGCTAAATGATGTAGCCTGGGGTAACAGAATGAAACTGGAAAATAACTGCAACATATAATGCTTACTTTTAATCATTTTTAAGGAGGTTATTTGATGGCGATTGTTTGGCTTTTCTCTTCAGTTTACCATGTCAGTGAGGAAGGAATAACTTGGCTGTTAAATCTTGATTACCCATAATTACCAACCCTGTATCATTAAATCCTCCTAATTATTTCTTTTCTTTTAAAAGGAACGTCCAAGGTATGATTACAGTTTTGAGAAGGGAGTTAGTAGCCTGTGGCTCTTGGATCCTTTCCCTCTTTTCAATACGAGATGAAGGTTTCTGCTTCAAAGGCAGCGGTGAACCCAGTTTAAGTAAGGAGATGATTTCTTTTGAGCATTTTACGCTATGAGCTTCTATGGCTGACTCATTTTGATTGTCATTCTTGTCTTGTCCTTTAATACATACATTAGTGCTCATAACTCAGCAGTAAAGGCTCAGAGTCTGTGCATCTATTAGCATGAATATTAGATATTAAAAAATCTGTGGATGATTTGTGATAGTGCACTTAAATTTGATAAGCAGATAAATGAAATCGTTAGAATGAGTTTTTTTAAATTGAGGATGATCTCCAAATGTCCAGAATGCGGCTGCAAGATTGCTTACAAGCACTTGCAAATTCGATCATATTACTCTGGTGCTAAAATCATTGCATTGGTTGCCTGTTACTTTTAGGATTAATTTTAAAATTGTATTATTTGTATTTAAATCTCTACATGGTTTAGCCCCATCTTATATTGCTGATTTAATCCAGGAACAAAGGTCAACGAGATCTTTACGCTCTCAATCACAGAAACTTCTTGTTGTTCCTCGGTCTAAGATGAAGTCTAGAGGGGATCGAGCTTTTGTGGTCACAGCCCCTAAATTATGGAACAGTTTGCCGTTATATATTAGGGACCTTCCAACGCTCAGCCAGTTTAAAAGCCATTTGAAAACATATTTTTTTATGATAGCGTTCGATCAAAGATAAGCGTGAAGGGCGCTAGTGCCACTTATGTCTTTTCTTATGTAAGATGCTTTTTGACTGTTTGCTTTATGATTTGTATATGACTTATTTAGATATATGGGTATACATTTCCTTTTACTTGTTTTTTTTTTCTTGTTTTTTTGTGCTCATTGTGTTACTGCTTGTACAGCACTATGGTCAACATTGTTGTTTTATTCAGTGCTTTAGAAATAAATTTGAACTTTGATATCAGAGGAATAGATTTTTTTTATTATTTTGAAATGCTTTTCACAGTGGCTTATGTTTTTCTATGGATTTATGGGACTTAATGTTGCCATCTGTTTTACTGTATTATGGATATGCCTTTTAATTCTGATGGATTGTTTGTGCTTCCAATAGAAAATATAATAGTTGCCATAAACTGACTCACTGTGAGTACATTAACTTTACAAATACAATTAGCTTACAATTAGCATTTAATGAGACTTGATGATGGAAGCGTAATTCGTAATTTGTCAGCTTTAAAATTCTCTCTAGTCTTCTTGACCCCTCATTGGATCAACATTAGTAACCTCATCTGTCACAACTTAATCTGGTCTGGGCAGTTTGTCAAGTATGCACAGCCAAATTAATCTCTGAGAGAATAATCTGTCATCTTTTTTATAGTGCTGGTCAATTTGTGTGCGTATTTGGTCACAGATACTGTGACTTGCACCCATTAGTTTCTGCAGGATTAGTTGCATATTTGAAATTAACTGCTTAATTGAGTTAACTACAACCGTATATTATGTTAAAGTATCCACTGAGGAAAAAAAGAAAATTACAATGAACAAAACAATCAGCCTTACAACAAGACAAGCACCACAACAATAGGCCAATGACTGTAATTTTCAGTGTTGGGGGTAAGGCAATACAAGTAATGCAAGTTATGTAATCAGATTACTTTTTTAAGTAACTAGTAAACTGATCTCATGATGAAAACTTACCTGTGGGAACTTTTTCGCAAAATGCAAAGTATGTACAACCATGTACATTACGTGACATACCGTAAATCCCCTAATACAGGCCCGGGCCTTTATTTTACTCAAGTGCATCGCGGTCCAGGCCTTTATTAGAAGGAGGCCAGAATTAGAGGCAGGCCTCAATTTCTATTTAAGCAAAACGAACTACCAGTAGAATAAAAAAACGAGATTTTGTGTCTATTTGAACCTATAAAATACTAGGTGCATTTAATAATCACTCCGCTCCAGCTCCGCTCCGGGTTCATAATTTCCCGCTCCCGCTTCACTCCTCGCTCACTGATATCAGAAACACCGCTCCGCCTTCGCTCCGCGTCAAAAAAAAAAAGAAATAATGTTTGAAATATAACGGTCCTGTTCATAACACATTAAAATAAAAAATACTTAAATAAAATAACAGGAGAGTTTGGAACACTAGTGTGCAAACTTTGTTCCTACCACATACCAAGCTAATAACATTGTCAGCATTAAAAGAGTATAACTGCTGCTTTATGCCGTGCAAAGTTTGTAATGAAAATAAAAATACATTTTCATCAGTTATTTTACCTATGGATCGCTGCATTTCTTACAGATGTCTGTTTATTCGAAATCAGATACCATTACATTTGTTTTAATGCATTAATGACAGAGCGATTGCGTGTGAATTAGTGTTGTACCCATTTAAATCATGCTTTCACCTGAAAATATTCATTATCTAGAAGGAACTAATTTACCGCTCATCCATTGCCGTCATCATAGCCTTTACATTCTTTCTGATTTGAGTGATCCTTCTCTCTCAAGCTAGCTAAACATGTTTAACATATGAATTCTTGCTTAATATGCAGTAATATTACGGACCGTTGGCATGAATTGTACTCATGATGGACTTTTCCGACTTTTCAAAAATCCGCTCCTCCCTCCATTCAAAATTACACCGCTCCACTCCGCGCTCCGCTCCCACTCCGCTCCGCTCACATACTCTGCTGCCCAGACAAACGGTGTTTCTAATAATAGCCCCGGCCGCTATTAGAGACCGGCCATTATTTACCTCAGCTGACAGCGAGACCGGCCAATGTTGGAGACCCGCCCGCTAATGGAATACAGGCCAATATTAGAGGATTTACGGTATTTGATGTGACATATCCACTGAGTGGCGCTAAAAGAGTGTTTGTTTTTTCCCCTGGAAAAGATTAGCGTACAAATGGTACATTTTATTTGATGTTGGTTTTGTATGTATCACTGCAGTTCTGACTTTGAGTGGTGCTATAGCTCTAATGCTCTGTGATGTTTTACAAAAACGTACCATATGCACTACACCTAAACCCACACTGTAAAAAACTATTTGTTCAGTCAACTTAAAATAATTTGTTACCTGGCTGCCTTAAATTTTTTAGTTCAGTCAACTTTAAATGTTAAGTTGTACTAAGTGACAATTTAGATATTTCAGTCGATTCAACTTAAATTTTTAAGGAAGCTTGGTAACTTACCCAGCTTTTAAGTTTAACAAACCAAATGTTTTGTTAAGTCAACTCAAATATCCAAGTTGTCACTTAGTACAACTTAACATGTAAAGTTGACTAAACTTATTTGAGTTGACTGAACTTTAAATTTTAAGGCAGCAGGGTAACAAATTATTTTAAGTTGACTCAACAAATTTTTTTGTTTGTTTTTTTACAGTGTACCGAATAGTATGAACAAAAGTGAATGTGACGTAAAAACGCAATTGCGTTTTAGCTTGTTTTTCGGTCTCTCATCTTTCAGCTTTTTGATCATGAGTCATGTTTTTTTTATCAGGATTTGTACCCAAGGATTCTGTATCCTAAGTCCAGTTTTGTGCTGGCTAAGCTACCGAGCAAGCTTGTTACATCCGGAAAGCAAAACATATGGAGCTTTAATCATAACTGTGTACAAACACGATTATAAGGGCTCACTGTTTTACCGCCTCTAGTGTTTATTTTTGTTAGAAGCCGCAGTGATACTTACTTAGTGGTACCTGTTGGTACGTATTTTGCGTCTTGCTAAAAAAGTTCCAACAGGTATGTTTTCGTCATGAGATCAGGTATAGAAATAGTAAGTGCAAAGGCATTGTGTGTTCATATTATAAAAACAAATTTAAATAAAGACAAACAAGCAAGCCCAGCCCAGATGGGAAAAAGTAATACAAAAGTAATGTAACACATTAATTTCCATAGAAAGTAAGTATTACACAATTAGTTACTTTTTAGGGAGTAATGCAATATTGTAATGCATTTTAAAAGTAACTTTCCCCAACGCTGGTAATTTTCAAAGGCTATGTTTATCTGTATGCATATGTATAAGTGACTTAATATAATGCCATGGCCAATGTTGAACATTAGGAAATATCTGTTGTCTGGATGTCACAACTGACTATTTTATTTGTAAATATCCCAACACAGCACAGGTGCAAAATCACCCTGAAGATCAGCTAAACTCATTTTGTGATGTATGTGTAATTTTATCCAGGGGCACCTAGACAGAGAGATGCTGCATATCTCTGTGTTGGCAATTATGGTGCACATTAATGAACCCTGGAATGGCAGACACTGAAAGTCAGATAAGGTCTTCTGTCTCGGTCCAAGGTCAGTAATGAAAGCTGCTTTCCCCATTATTTTTGTCTTATTTCTTGAATGAGGGCCAGATGTCACAAAAGACTATACTCTGAAAATAGTTCAGTATAGCACATTTTTATATTGGTGTGATACAGGTTTTGACCTTGTTATTATGGTTGGTTAGTGCAGAGCCTCTTGAAGGGAAATAATTTGAGATGATGTAACCCCTCACACCCGCGTCCTACCGCACCAGCTCCGAGCGGGTCTCCGGCACGGGAGGCGGACGCACTAACAAGGAGGCTAAAGGCTGCAACCTCTAGAGTCAGTCGCTAGTGCGTCTCTTGAGATCGGGGAGTGAGGTTTACCTGCACAGCACCTACTAGCTGGCCTCCGTTACACTCACCCCCTAAACCTCACTCCCGTTCGGGTCACGGCACCAATGTAACCCCTCACACCCGCGTCTGTTCCAAGGATGAACAAAGCTCTTTTCAATTTTCAATTTTAGGTTAACTATCTCTTTAAAACCAACAAAACTGGCTGCAGGGTGGATTTGTGCTGAAGTGGTTTTGAAAAAATACTCTGTACAATCGTTTCACCATTTGAGTGGAAAAATGTGAAATGATGATGGAAAACAGGTGAACTGGAGTGAAGAAGAGATGGTTTTATACTTACCTTTATAGTCCACTGAAAAGTCCATTCAGAAAAAAACTCAGCTCAATTCACAGTATATAATATGTGACCCTGGACCACAAAACCAGTCGTAAGTATATTTATACACAGGTAAATTTGTAGCAATAGCCAACAATACATTATATTGGGTCAAAATTATCCATTTTTCTTTTATGCCAAAAATCATTTGGATATTAAGTAAAGCTCATGTTCAATGAAGATATTTTGTGAATTTCCAACCATAAATATATCAAAACTTAATTTTTGATTAGTAATATGCAATGCTAAGTACTTCTTTTGGACAACTTTAAACCTGAGTCAAGATTTTCAAATAGTTGTATCTCAGCTAAATATTGTCCTATCCTAACAAACCATACATCAATTAAAAGCTTATTTATTCGACTGATGTATAAATCTCAATTACAAAAAATTGACCCTTACGACTGGTTGTTATAGAAGCAGACGGACGAGAGAGGTAAGTGAAAGCAATGATATTTATTTTCAGAAGCAGAGCAATTTGAAGATGATGCAAGTATAACAGTTCAGATGAATAGTTTTCCTTGGATGTTGTAACGGACTGAATGTTGATGATTTCCTTTGCAGGAACGACGGGAGGAGAACTTCGGGCAGGACACACACACACCCCGGTGGTGCAGAGCTGATGGACTTACGGCACACACACACACACCGCTGACTGGATTCGGCTGATCGTTACACTGACTGGAACAGAACAGAGATTCAGGAAAGTAGCAAGGTAGGTTTGTGAACTCGGCAGATTAGCACAATGAGTCCGCTTCGTACAAACGAGCCCAGACACTGAGTAGTGTGTGGAGTGTGCTTATAAGTGCTGGTTGTTGATTGGGTGCAGGTGTGTGTCATTAGAACTCTAGTGAGTGTGATCGCTGCGTGTGGGAGGTGGAAGATCCTGGCCAATCCGTGACACTGGTTTTGTAGTTCAGGGTCGCAATTCTACAGCCATTATGTAAGCAGGTTGCATTCTGTGCTCATCCAATTAGTGACACAGACAGCGCAAATATGCAAATAAGATCATTAATTTGGGGTTTAGAAATGTACAGTGTGAAAAATCAGTTTATGAAAGTTACTTTTAAAAGTAATGCAGTAATGAGTTACTCCTTTAAAAAGTTACTCAGTTACTTTTTATGGAAAGTAATGCGTTATGTTACTTTTGCATTCCTACTTTTTAAATCTGAACAAGGCTTGCTTGTTTGTTTTAATATAAAAAGTTATATTTTTAGCCAGTGTAAAAGCCTTTTTACACCAAAAGCCTCAGAAAAGTATAAAATAAATAAAAGGAAAGCAAATGTTAGATTATCTTGAGTAATTTTTGCTTATTAAGATGGATGAATTGGATCATCGAAGGTCAGCAGCAAAGACATCAGTTAATAAAATGGGATTAAATACATAAAGGATATTTGATTTATTTAACATATTTAATTATTGCAGGTTTGTGTTGAATTTCACTGTTTTTATTAGTGGTGGGCCGTTATCGGCGTTAACGTGCTGCGTTAACGTGAAACTCTTATCGCGCGATAAAAAAAAATATCGCCATTAATCTATTCTCAAATTTGGGTTGGGAGCTGGGTCTAAACTACGCAAGCTATGATGACTTTCACCTTGATAGTTTAACGCGGATGTATACCAAAGACTATAGAATATGGTCGCGCGTTTAAGTCTCCTCCGCCAAAACACAGACGGGATCGCGTCGTCCTCCATTCATAAAAACCGAATCTACTATAGCGAAATGCCACGTAAATTCGTCGTTTTTTGGATTCATAAATCAAATGTTGGTCAGTCACTTAATTCAAATCGCGATATGGACTAGTGTATGTGAAAACTGAAATGCAAAAAGACCGTTTTAATATGAATCCGATATGTTCCGTTTGCCTAGCTGTATACATTGCGGAGACGCGCTTTTACTACACGTATACTGAAACACACGTGACGCTCCCGGTAATTTTTGGCATTTTCATCTCACATGAACAGATAAACTCAATCTCCCAAACTGCTGTGAGTGTCACTTTTACCGTTTCATTTTTATGAAAACTAGCATCATATCATATATGACACAGAAACTTCACGGCAACCTGTCAAAATAAAAGTATGGTGTAACATGTAATGGGCTGGGTAGGTGTTGACGTTAAAAAACACAATCTAATAGGTAGAAAAAATAATTTCATTGTTAGTTAGTTAGTAAACACAAGTACATCTAATTGAACATAATTTATTTTCATCAACAAATTATCATAGAACAGCTTTATGAGCTTTATGATCCATTCTCAAAGACTTTAAGTCATTATTTGGGTAGCACACATATTCTGAATGCCTTCAGCAGATGTCAAATTAGCCATTTTAATCTAGATTAATTCCAAGATTTAATCTAGATTAATCTAGATTAAAAAAAATAATCTATGCCCACCCCTAGTTTTTATTCATTTTGAAGAATACTGTATCTGTTTTTTTTTTAGTGAGTGAGATGAATTAATGCATGTTCACATTTATTCTAGAACTACATCTTACTCCCAATTTCAGGGGACAGGAGAGCTTTTAATCAATAAATAAGGGGGGGGGGGGGGGTAACTGGCGTTACTTATTTGAAAAATTAACTCAGATATTTTCTTGTCATTTAAAAAGTAAAGTGTTACTTTACTAGTTACTTGGAAAAAGTAATATTATTACATAACTTGTGTTACCCCTAACACTGTTGAATGAATGAATGCCCAGGGGGGTGTTCCATAAAACAAATTTACCAAATAAGCCAGGCTTATTTTAGTTAGTCTGACTTATTGTCACTTGATTTGTCTTAAAATAAGTCAGACTAACTGAAATAAGCCTGACTTATTTGGTAAACTTGTTTTATGGAACACCCCCCAGGATTAATTATTAACCCAGGGTATATTATGAGCAGTGTGAAAACTGAAGCAAGATAAACCAGGATTCTATTTGTCCAGGTTTAGAATAACCCAGGGTGAATTAATTCAGTTGTGAAAAAGCCTATGGTGTTGACACAAGTTTCAAACAGTTGTAGAATAGAAAACCTGTTGAAAGTCCAATAATCTACCTAAACCTTATAAATAAATAAAATATAGTCAGATAATGGAGCGAGTGACTTTGTATAGAAGCACAATTTCATGACCAAGTTAGCTGTGATCCCTTTTTCTTCGAAATCCTATTTAGATGCAAGTGCTTCCCTCACACATTAATCAATCCGTGTTTAGTAACTGGAAAAAGGATTTGAAAATGGATTGAATATATCTTTTGTTTGCCTATGCCACTTCTGAATGGATTGACACTCCTGTCTATATTCCCCGGCCCAGGAGAGATTGATCGGGCAGTCTGGATAATAGAGTTCTAAAATGAAAGGCTTTATTTCACTCTTCCTGCCAAAGGCAGTTCTCAGTCTGGCAGGGCATCAGCTGTGCTTTACAGCCACTGGCTATTTCAGTGGCAGTATTGTTACACAACCTTAACCAGAGATATTCCTGCCCCCTTTATTTCAGAGGATATGGAGCCTAAGTAAGGCACCAGGCACTTTGTCGTTCATATCTGCAATATCCTTCTACGAATCTCTATGAACGTTTTGATCCAGCGACATCTAAAGAGCTGGTCTCTGCGCTAAATTTAGATTCTTTGTTTTTAGGGAGCACTGAGCTCTAAATGTTTTAATTTCACAGGCACTATTTTTGGCAAATGATGCAGATGGTTTGCTGTTGGCTGGACCTCAGTAAAGGACGGTTAAGTGCAAAGATATTTTCTAGGCCTCTCGGCACACCGTCAGATCTTACGTCAGCTCTGCTGAGATGCAATCTACTCCTGGCAAGAACAACTTTTAGTACGTTTGAAATGTCTTTTCTAACTTTAAATGGCCTTTTTGAGCAATGAAACACAATGTATGTATATCAACACTATTATATGACATTCCAAAGAACATTCAAAAACACTAACAACTTTGTTTTGTATCCTAAACAGTTTGTGCATTTTATCCTGTGAAATCTGGCACAACATCTACGTTCCTGGAAACTATAAATTGATTTTTGTTCTTGTATTCAAATAACTTTTCATTCCCATCTTTTCCAACTTAAGTAGTTCACATTAAAGTAATAGCACAGCTATTTGAGTATAGTTATGCAGTCATCTCCACCCAGATGCATTATGAGGTAATTTTCTCGTTCATGTATATAATATATCACAGAAATCATTTTGGAGTCATTGTGCAGCCCTGTCAGTGAGAGCAATGTGCAGCCTTTAACAGTGACTGTTGGTAATAGTGGTAATAGTGGTTATTGGGAGGTAAATGTATTCTCTGTGCAGAGGCATGACAGTGATGAAGTATTGCTCTCCTCCCAGCTGGCTTGGCAGCATAGCTAACACCTGGATGATCAAACTCTTAACTGGGTCATCTCCACGGGGAGCAGCACAAGTGGCCACTTACCTCATTACAGCTCCCGCTCATTTTCCCGCTCATCTCTCTTTTTCCCCTTCCACAACACTCGCAAATAAGGGTAATGTTTTCGTATGTCACTTTATTTTCCTTGAAAATAAAGATAAATCTATTTGTCAGTCAAAAGCAGGTTGTAAAATAAAGGGGAAAAGATAATTGATAAGTTGTGTAAATGCTGAAAACAGCCTAATAACAAACTACTTGAATGTTTGGTAACATATTTGAAATTAAAATATCAGATTTCAGCTTTTATTTGTTATGTGAAGGTCAAATTAACTTGTCTTGGAAACCTTTTTACCATTATTTATTTGTTTAATTTTTGCCATTTTTTTCTGTAAGTGTGTATTGACAGCTTGGTTAACTTGGAAACAACTGTTACAGCAAAGAAAGAAAATATAATATGTGACCCTGGACCACAAAACCAGTCATAAGGTTAAATTTGACAAAACTGAGATTTATACATCTTATGAAATGATGAAGAAGCTCAACGAATAAGCTTTCTATTGATGTATGGTTTGTTAGGATAGGACAATATTTGACTGAGATACATCTATTTGAAATCAGAAATCTGAGGATGCAAAAAAATCAAAAATACTGAGAAAATCACCTTTAAAGTTGTCCAAATTAGGTTCTTAACAATGCATATTACAAATCAAAAATTGCATTTTAACATGTTTACAGTAGGAATTTTACAAAAAATCTTCATGGAACATGATCTTCACTTAATTTCTTAATGATTTTTGGCATAAAAGAAAAATCTAAAATTTTGACCCATTCAATGTATTTTTGGCTATTGCTACAAATATACCCCAGCGACTTAAGACTGGTTTTGTGGTCCAGGGTCACATATAATTAAATCATAATTAATTAAATTAAATTAAATAATTAATAATGTGCTTTTTTAGAATAAATAAATAAGTTAGTCCTTCAATAGAAAAAACAGGGTTATTATAGTTAAATTAAAACTTTTAAATTAAAAAAAATTAATCTTACAAAAAATATATATATTGTTGCCTCAAGTAAAATAATCATTAAAATAAAATATCAGTTCAAATATTAATTTATTTTATATCAGGCTTATTTATATAACCTTATTTTATATTTTATACACTACCAGTCAAAGGTTTTTGAACAGTAATTAGTCTCCTTTGTTCACAAAGTCTGCATTTATTTGATCCAAAATACAGCAAAAGCAGTGATATTGTGAAATACTTTTACTATTTAAAATAACTGCTTTCTATCTGAATATATTTTAAAATGTAATTTATTTCTGTGATCAAAGCTAAATTTTCAGCGTCATTACTCCAGTCTTCTGTGTCACATGATTTTTCAGAAATCATTCTAGTATGCTGATTTGCTGTTCAAGAAACATTTATTATTATTATTATTATTATTATTATTATTATTATTATTATTATTATTATTATTATTATTATTATTATCAATATTTACAACAGTTGAATACATTTTTTTTTCAGGATTCTTTGATGAATAGAAAGATCCAAAGATCAGCATTTATCTGAAATAAAAAGCTTTTGTAACATTATACACTATACAGTTCAAAAGCCTGCAGCTTAATATTTGTTTTCTATATTTATATATTTTTTCTATATTTGTATTCATTTTATAGAAATGATAGAAATTAATACTTTTATTTAGCAAGGATGCTTTAAATTGATAAGTTATGATAAAGACATTTATAATGTTACAAAAGATTTCTATTTCGGATGCTGTTCTTCTGAACTTCTATTTATCAAAGAAATCTGGAAAAAAAATCTGCTCAGCTTTTTCGACATAATAAAAATATTAATAATAGTAAATGTTTTTTGAGCAGCAAATCAAAATTCTAAAATGATTTCTGAAGGATCATGTGACTTGAGTAATGATGCTAAAAATTCAGCTTTGCAACCACAGGAATAAATTACAATTTAAAATATATTCAAATAGAAAAAAGTTATTTTAAATAGTAAAAATATTTTAAAATGTTACTGTTTTGCTGTACTTTGGATCAAATAAATGCAGGCTTGGTGAGCAGAAGAGACTTGATAAAAAAAAAAAAAAAAAACATTAAAAAAAATCTTACTGTTCACAAACTTTTGACTGATAGTGTACTTTGTTATTACAAATTATTTTATATTAGTTAGTCACCAAGGCAACACTTCTCAATTTCATTTAGTATAACTTAAATACTAAAATAACTAAGACTAAAATAAAAATTCATTAAAATGATATAGATGTACCTATACTTTTAAAAAAAAATGACTAAAACACAATAAAATGACTAAAACTTTAGCTAAAATAAGAAAAAATGAAAATACGACATGAAAATAAAATTGTAAAGGGCAATTGTTGGTTCAGAAATATATATATATATATATATATATATACTGTAAAATGCTATGAAAAACCAATATTATATAAGAAACATTACTAAAATCCAAACTTCACTTAACAAATCTGTAATTATATTAAATTAAACAAATGCCTACTGCTGGTGTAATGTGTTTTATGCAATCTGTTGTGGTGAAAAAATATGAAATCTTCATACTTTTCAAACTATTATATACTATTGAGCTACCGTACTTCAAACCAGAGTTAGGACGGGACATGCAAACAGAATCCCTTCCCTTTTTTAAAACTTGAGTTCTGGAGGTGGATCAAAGGCTCGCAGAGATGAGGAGCGATGTGGAGCTTTTCTTTGTCCTCTCTTTTTCTCTCTCTCTCTCTGCCTCTCCTTCTCTCAGGGGCTTTTGACAGTGGATGATAAATAATGGAAGTCATATGTAGCCTAGGGCTACACAGAACACAGCATCTGTGAAATCAAAACTCCCAGATCAAAAGATTAAAATGTGGAAACTAGTCATGGAAAACACACAAACATTCATGACAGAGTGAGCATATGTCTCTTCATGCCTCTTTAAGTGTGATTATCGCAATCAGACTGTGTATGCTTTGCCTTATATATTGTTGATTTACACTGTGCATTTTAATAGCCTGTTCACTAAGACTGCAAAAATGTGATTGGATAAGGCAATCTTATCCCTCAACAGACAATTCATTTATCTTTAGATGTCATGAAAAACCTTTCCTCTCTGCTTTTAGTGGCTTCTGAACTCCAAAACAATAATGCAGAACCATCCAGTCTCCATTTTTGACCCTTGTGGCCATTCCATGTAGAATCTTAACAACATTCATGTTTCTTCTTATCATTTCCAGTCAGGTAGATGAAATATGAGGCTAATATCTTAATTAATACTGCTCGTACGTATCTTTACCACCTATTAACTTTACTTTGTCAAAATATTGCACCCTTTCCTGCTTACTAAGTCCTTCTCTATATGAATTAGCAGCTCCCACATGATTTTTTCGTGGTTTAGACAGCATAAATTAGCAGAACAATGTATTCAGAAGTACATTACCCATGCAATCCATGCTGTTGTTTACATCAGAGTATCACCAATTTGGCTGTGCATCCGGGTAACTGACCAAATCGTGATGTAAGTGCAAACCCTCTATTTGTAGGTTACATATAAAAAAGGTACAAAAGCTGTCACTACCTTTGTACCTTATTTACCCCTAAAGAGTGCATATTGGTACCTTAAAAGTACTTATTAGTACCTAAACCTTAAAGAATTCCTCTAAAGTAGGCTACTTGTTTTGCATACCAGCAAATCTGTTTGTGTCCGGCGCTGTATGACTTTCATAAACAATGCCAAAAGAAAACAAGCATGGCCTAAAGTGCTTAACTTGAAATGCTGTGTGAAATAATAAAATAATGTGTGCTCTTATAATTTTGTCAGAAAACTAGCTGTATATGTGTGCCCTCATCTGTTTTCGATGCAACCTTGTGTTGATTCATGTCAACTTACCACTTATTAAACTATGACAGGTGAGTTTGCAACACTGGAAAGTGATGAGCACCATAGGATTTTAAAACCATTTTCATAGGGTTAACGGTAATTTATTGGCTCGGAAAATACGTTAATCTTACTAGAAACACCAGAGACCGGAGATGTAAAGCACCGTTACAGTCGGGCGAGACTTCGGCGTTCAGGGAAAAGATGGATTAGTACATAAGTGGTACGTTTTAGTACCTTTTGAAAAGGTAATGCCACAGTGACAGCTTCTGTACCTTTTTCTTCTAAGAGTGTATTATAAACTTCTGACATTTTAAAGAACATTAATACTTACTTGATATTATCATTTGGATGCATTGTCAAGTGAACAGTATCAATTTGACATAGGAAATAATATTTGATTTTTTTTTTTTTTTTTTTTTTGAAGTGGAGCAGTTTTCTTGAGTATCATATGGGATACATAGGCTTCTATGGCTCATGGACCTCATACTCGAACCTTAAGTATATTCAAAGGCCCAAACTGAGAAAAAATATCCAATCTGGTGCAGTTGCTAATATTTATGTGATCCAAATGAAAAATGAAATTTACATATAGTCCACAAGAGAAAATAATAGTTGACTTTTTAAAAAGTTTACATATACTTGGTTCATAATACTGTGTTGTTACCTGCTTCTTCTTTTTTTTTTTTACAGCTTTTTGTTTTGTAATAGTTGTTCACGGGTCCCTTGTGTGTCCTGAACAGTTAAACTGGCCTCTGTTCTTTAGAAAAATCCTTCCATTTGTTTTTTGCATTTTTGTAAAAAAAAAAAAAAAAATTGAATTTGAAGATCAGGGAAGTTTTAACTTATTTGAAACAGGTAAAACATGTACAGTATGTATCTTCTATGACTTCTGAAGGGCAGTACCAAATGGAAAAAAAATCTATATCTATATATTACATTTAGACAAATAAGAAAAATGTACACATATTCATTCTGTTCAAAAGTTTACACCCCTGGCTCTTAATGCATTATTTTTCCTTCTGGAGCATCAGTGAGCATTTGAATCTTCTGTAGTAGTTGCATATGAGTCCCTCATTTGTCCTCAGTGTGAAAAGATGGATCTCAAAATCATTTATTCATTATAGGAAAGGGTTCAAATACACAAAAATGCTGAGAAACCAAAGAATTTATGGAACCTGAAGGATTTTTCTGAATAACAGCGGGCAGTTTAACTGCTCAGAACAAACAAGGGACTCATGAGCAACTATCACTAAACAAAATAATACGTCTGTGGATCCTTCAGGTAACAACACAGTATTAAGAATCAAGTGTATGTAAACTTTTGAACAGGGTCATTTTTATAAATTCAACTATTATTTTCTCTTGTGTAAACATGTAAACATCTTTTATGTGAAATATCTTATCTTATCAGGTTCTGCAAGGTGTGTGTAAACTTTTGACCTCAACTGTATTTACATCTCCCAGTAATATGTCATATGTCATTATATTTAACTGCTTAGTTTTATGATCAAAGCTCTGCAGCCTTTTGGGGGTTCAATCATATAATGCAACGCAACACAATGATGACTAAGTGATATACAAATAAACATTTCTTAAAAGCCTGATGTATCATGTTTGATACATATTAACCTACTTTTTTATTTTAAAAAAAAAAGTATGATGTTAAGTAAACACCCTATTTTTCAAAACACCTTTCTTTTGTTCTCCATACTAAATATATGTAGGTTTCTCTGCTTGAGAACTGAAATAATGTGACTGTGGGAAAAACGGCTCTTTTCAAACAGAATGAGAAAGAATCCTTTAACTGGTGGTCAAACTCAGACACTCAGTGAGACATACTGCCACTCAGAGGACGTTGGCAAAACTGTGCATTGTTCATTTATTGATCGAAGGGGCGTTGCTGGAATTGTTCACAAGATTCAGTTGAATGGGGACTTTTTAAGGTTATTGATCTTTGAACACCTCTAGATTTAAAATCTACATTCTTGCGATAGAGCGTTATGTTTACATTGTATGAACTGTTGCTATGTGTGTATGTGAATGCTGATGAGTGAATATGCAGAAGTTAACCTCCAATTTTGAAAACATCATGTTGCTGAGGTGTAAGGAGAATATGAATCAGATTTTTCCTGAAGTGACACTGTGTTTTGTGTGTGTAGGTGTGTGCTCTGACATTTCAAACAGAGCTGAGGTGTGTGTGTGTGGTGATGTGGGAGGCTGTGTCACTTTTTTTTCCCTCACCCACACCATCATCTACACAGTCAAACCATGTCTGGGTAACCATTGTGGAATCCCTGTTGCATAGCAACACATCTCCAACACATTCCAGACAAGTGTTACTTCTGTTTTGCAGCCAGCCTCATTCAAGTCTCTCCTCAGTATTGCTCGTTCCTTAACCGTGAACATTATAAAATGCTGAGCACTTTAACTAGAAAAAATGAACCTTGGATGACCACAAAGTTCATTATCTTAATCATATATAATGAATGGCACTTAAGGCACATTGTTTGCACTTGCTTTCTCACAAGTGTGCTAAATGATCTTGTTGTGAATAATAGTGTGCTATTTATCTCATTATTCCTTGTTACACTGACTGAAGTTGATTTATATATACACAGGCATGTGTTATTGTATGAAGAATGTCAATCAGTGTGAGAGAGCCAGTGAGGGCTCATCAAATACAGTCATGATGAAGAAGAAAGTTGATGAAGATGAGTGGTGAAATGTTTGAAACAATCAGAAGTGAAGTTTTTTTGGTGTAGAGACAGGGGTGTGAGGGAGTTTTGAAAGTTAAAGTATTGTTTCAAAGTAAACTACCATTAAAAAGTTTGGAGTCAGTATAATTTTAATTATTATTCTGCAAGGGTGCATTAAATACATCAAATGTGACAGTTACAATTACATTAATATAAAAAATCTATTTGCTGTTTTTTAATTTCCTTTTATCAAAGAATGTTATCATGGTTTCTATTAAAATAATAACAACTGTTTTCACCAGTGATAATAACAAGAAATGCTACTTGTGCAGAAAATGATTTCTGAAGATCACAGGAATAAATTGTATTTTAAAATACATTCAAATAGCAAACTGTTATTTAACGTGTAATAATACTTAAAAATGGTTTTACTGTATTTTTGATTAAATAAATACAGCCTTTGTGAGCATAAGAGACTGAAAAAAGCTCAAAGAAAATTTGATAACATTTTTGCCGTTTTGTCTTTATTATTATAGGATGGTATAGAGACAACAGCGAAGTGGGAGCGGGATGGGGAAAGGTCCTCAAGCCTAGATTCAAACTCGGGGCGAAATACTTGTAGCAAAATTACGATATGGTTGCATCTAAAAAAATGAGGCAGCTGAGTTTATCTGGCAGTGAATTCGTAGGCAGCATTTGCACACAAAGGCACCTCACAAACTGCTTTAAAATGTGCGTGTGAGGCAGCATAACAGTTTAATGATCTACAACAAAATAGAACGAGCTTTGGTGATAACTAAGCGAATATTTAATTACTATAATACTAATTTGTCGCTAGAAATAACATCAAATGTGCAAAAAGTTGGTCAGAAACATTTAACACACAAACCAACCACCAAATGCAACTTTCAGATGCCATCTTTATTTTTTTGCTCAACCATCACAGAATGGAAAGCACAGCATTGTGGGATATCAAAGGCAGTGAAGGATACATCTATGCTGCCTTTAAAAATCAACCAGATGAAAGTATCTCAGGATGCCTTCCTACCTTGAATTGTATCCTCCAAAGGCAGCATTATGGAGAGTTTGCACTTACATCACGGTTTGGCCATTTACCCAGATGTGCGGCCATTTTGGAGATACTCGATGTAAACAACAGCATGGATTGCACAGTTAATGTACTGCTAAATACATTGTTCTGCTAATTTATTTATGTCTAAACCATGAAAAAAAAACATGTGAAAGCTGCTTAATCATATAGAGAAGGACTTAGTAAGCAGGAAAGAGTGCACAGTTTTGTTAAGACATTAGCTTAATATCTCACCTACCTGACTGGAAATGATAAGAACAAACATGAACTGGAAACCCTGGTTCAGTTTGGCCAACCACAAACACCTTTTGTTCCTAAGACAGACTTTTGCACTTTCCCTGCCTGATTTGTTATAACTTTTGGCTGTCTGTAGTACTCCAAATATTTTTCCTGGTCTGGCCGATTAGTACAGCCTAAAACATGACAATATTGACCATTTTCAGCAGCAATAATCAGCAAAATATGCAAGTTTTATTCAGTTCAGTGGCATTGTTTACATTCTGTGCTGCCAATATGGCCGATTGACGACTCGTTGTGAAAACACTCTATATGTTGGCTATCGGCGCTGATGATAACAATTTTAATATTTTTAATAATTAACAATTTGTATTGTGTCGCATTGCTTTCTATTTTGCTCAAACTTGAAAGAAAGTTTTTTCCTTAGTTCTGCGCCAGCCTTGACATTTTTTATCTAATGAGTCCATTGATTTTCAGTTTTGGTTTTGTCAATATGAAGCAACGGAGCAGGTAGCAGACAAGGTTTGTGCTTGTGTGAATGAGTAGCCTTCTGGATATGGATACATATACACACATCACGTCCAAGTTATTGACCTGGAATGCTAGAATATGTTTCATTCTATTATTTTATTTCCACTTGAGGCTCTCAACATTATTGGAGCAGTGAGAGTTATGTATTGTTTTGCTGTGAAATGTACAGTAGCACAGTAATTTGTCTTTGATCCTTCAGCTTAGATATTTCACCAGTTGGAATTTATGTAGGACAGTGAAATAGCATTTCATTAAAGTGTTAGTTCACCCAAAAATGAAATGTATGTCATTAATTAGTCATTTATTCTCGCTTCATAAAATTACAGTTGAACTATAGATGTCACATGGACTATTTTGTCGATGTTTTTGGTACTTTTCTGGACTCTTGCTATATGCAGGGTCAGAAGGCTCTCAGATTTCATTAAAAATATCTTAATTTGTGTTCTGAAGATGAACAAAGATCTTACAGGTTTGGAACGACATGAGGGTGAGCAGTTATATCAGAATGTTCATTTTTGGGTGAACTATCCCTTTAACAATTTTCTTTAAAAGGTAGGGGGGAAACAATATAGAGGAGAGTGTAAGGTCATGATTTGCACACCTGCATACCCCTCACCAAATGGAAGCTTTCTAGTGGTCTGATGGAGCATAAGGGTAAAGTGCTCAGTGTTAGTAGGCTTTAGCTTTTGCTGCGAGCAAGGATTTGGGTTACAGGAGCATGCTTGTTCAAATGGCAAGAGAACCGTTTATTTTATCTAGGGGCACAGCCTCTTCACAGCATGCTAAAAGTGCAGCACAAACAAATTGGCCAAATTAAAATGGCAACCCATGCAGAAAATCCCTTAATGTCCAGAGGTGAGCCCACCGCTGCCTGAAAATTTAGGAGTGGGCTATAATAAGCTGTGGAGATTGTGAGAGAAAAATACAGTTTCATTTAAACTATTGGATATGTTTAAACAAACCTCACCAAGGTTCATCACAAATGATTAATTCAAACAAATGAATAGGCTATTTTTTTCTTATTAAATAAGCAGCTGTGTGGATGTAGGCCTACTAAACCTTTATTTCAACTGCATTTTATTATGTCAAAGACATGTAGAGCTTATTTAGCATGCATATTTCAGGCTTCCCACTATTTCAGACTTTCACTTACTAAAAAGCTGAATTTCCATGACCTAAAAGAAGGGATCCATCCATTTGCAAGCTTTATTTACTTGTTCAAGACGTTTTTAGTACAAAACACACATATACACTACCATCTTTTATTATTCTTTTTGCTTTTACCCGTTAAATACGCTTTGATAGTTTTCTGTACAGTTTATACAGACATTACGTGATGTTTTTTTTATGCTTTCATAAGCATAAACAACGCGATAGAACAAAATACGGTAGGCTATAGAAAAATTACATTTTGATAAATGGAAGCAGAAAAATTAATAAATAAATAAAAAATGACCGGGAACCCTGATATTTAACCATAATTCATGGTCGAAAATCTATGATGGCACTGTTTATTACCTTTGTATAGTATTGGGGAAAGGTTTCTTTTTTAGGGTGAAGTGTACTAGTGCCATCTTGTGTACAGCATGACACTATCTGATTACGCTACCATTTTATTAATTGTGGTTTAAGGATCTCACAGGACGTTTTATTAAACACCTTAAGGTTAACTTAAGTATACATTTACTTTCTGTTATTAAAAATGTTATAAAACGTTATTGTTTATTCTTTTTAAGGATCTCCAAGCGGAACCCATGTGAGCTCTAAACTTATCTTAGGAAACACGGAACAGTTTTTGTGTGACATCAAAATGGCTGCGCACTAGAAAGTGGTCAAATCAAAACGTTTTAATATTATACGAAGGGTCATGCTGTTTCCGTTTGTACAGAAACAACAACTATAATTTGTCTCCATAATTGAAGGTATTTTGTACAGTTGTCAAATGGCTTTGTTCACGGATGTTTGCCGAAGTGTTCGCACATTGGTCGGTCAATGTCAGAGATCCACGGCTGCAGCGGCGTGGATTCACTCTCAATCATGTAAGTAACCTTATTACTAGACCTTTCAACTATATACATTTACTTTATGTTGCAATTGTGTTAAATGAATTAATACGGGCGACAGAAAGATTTCATGGCTGTGGATTTGTAGATACACAATCTGCTCACTAAAAATGAGAGAAAAAAGTATTTTTTTTTTCTTTCTTGACAGTAAACGCAAACCATTTTAGACCTGAAGTAAATAAAATACAAACAAAAGCAAACTGATTTAGTATGTACTGTAAATTTGGAGAAATCTGTTCACCAAAAAGATTCGTTAACTGAGACCGAAACATGTTACGTTTATTATATTTTTGACATGATAGAATTTCACTAGCAAAACTGATCTATCATATAATTGAAAACTTATCTTATTTCCCTCAATTTTATCAACTGTCTTGTTAACAATTTATTAAAATAAAAGCTTCATTCGTTTACAGTTGATATTAGGAAATTTGACCTTTTGTGCAAAAGGGTTTCAGTGGTCATCGTTATAATTTATTTGATTGTCTCTTCCCACCAGCTCGGAAATACAGCCAGACGGCGCCTGAGCCAGAACCAGTGATTAGTGATAATGAAGCCATCAATAAAACATTTGTTAACCGAAACCCAAGAAACCTGGAACAGATGGCCCTGGCAGTGAAGGATCGAGGCTGGGCTACAGTGTGGCCCTCTAGACAATATCACCACAGGTTTGTATGCATTCCAAGTTTAGAACTAGATGTGAATAATAAACAATTTTTTGCTGAGCACAGCTCAGTAACAGCATCTTAAAGTGTATCTTTTTTTTGCATCTTTTCAAGATACAAACACAAATGTGACCCTGGACCACAAAATCAGCCATTTTTTTTTTAACTGAGATTTATACATCATCTGAAAACTGAGTAAATAAGCTTCCCATTGATGTATGGTTTGTTAGGATAAGACCAAGAAACTGATTGTGCCAAAAAATCTAAATATTGAGAAAATCCCCTTTAAAGTTGTCCAAATTAGGTTCTTAGCAATGCATACTACTAAATAAAAATTAGGTTTCGATATACTTATGGTCGGAAATTTACAAAATATCTTCATGGAACATGATCTTCACCCTATATCCTAATGATTTTTAGCATAAACGTAAGGTCTATTATTTTGGCCCATACAGTGCATTTTTGGCTATTGCTGCAAATATACCTATGCTACTTAAGACTGCTTTTGTGGTCACAAATGTACACTGTACATGAATACTGTACTAATTCTATACCTCTGATTCTGTTCCTTCCTCAGGTTGGTGTTCAAGCGCACACAGCATCACATCACAGCTGAGGTGTACTCGAGTGACTCAATAAATGCTGTGCTGTCCTGCTCCACAAAGGAATGGGCATTGAAGCGTGAGCTGGGCTCTACACGCTCTGTAGCAGCGTGCCGTGCCGTAGGTGAGGTACTTGCTCAGCGGTGTCGTGAAGCAGGCATCACACAGATTGTTTATCGAGAGGTACCGTGGATGTTTCGCTCAGAGTCGGTGAGTTTATTTTTAATTCTGGAAGTATTTTATAATTATAAATTATATGTTATATATATATATATAAATTTATATATGTATAATTTATACGTTAAAGGGATAGTTCAAACAAAAATTCAAATTCTGTCATTAATTACTCACCTCGTTCCAAACCCGTAAGATCTTCGTTCATCTTCGGAACAGAAAATGATATTTTTAATGAAATCCAAGAGGTTTCTGAGACTGCATAGACCACAATGCAACTACCACGTTCAAGGCCAGGAAAGGTAGTAAAGACATTGTTGAAATAGTCCATGTGACATCAGTGGTTTAACTTTAATTTGTGAATTATCCCTTTAATGATCAGTTATTGGTGTAAATGTATAGACTGAATCTGTACTTTTTTTTTTTTTTTTTTTTTCTTCCTGCAGAATCAGACATTCTGGACGGCCATGAAAGAGGGCGGCGTTGTGCTTAGTGAACCAAGGCGAAAATTCATTTAAGTTGCAGCATCTTTTTTTGTTTGTTATTATTACTGTTCTGAAATGTGGCTTTGTCTGTAAATATAAATATTCTCACATATAAACTGTATTCATCGAGTCAATTACAGAAGGGTCCTCAACACATTGAAGTGGTTGGATTATTGGGATATACATTTTTGGGTTGACCATGACAAAATACTCCAGACTGTTGCAAATGACACTACTGTGCAAGTATTTGGGGTCAGTAAGAAATATATTGTATGGGTCAAAATCACCCATTTTTCTTTTATGCCAGAGATCATGTTCCATAAAGATATTTTGTAAATTTCTTATAAATATATCAAAACCTAATTTTTGATTAGTAATATGCATTGCTAATTAGGGGTTCGAGTGCGTAGCACTGAAACCCTATTGTAATTGTTAGGATTTTTATTATTATTATTCTCCGGTAAAACTGAACGTGCAGCCCACACCGTAAGGCCTAGAAAGGTTGTAGTAGTATTGCTCGCTACTCAGATCCAAAGACTCGCTCCAATCGGACCAAAGGTGGCGCTACAGCGCAAAAAAACTAACTTTTGAATAGAATGAGATATCTTCACCAAACTCGGTACACGTGTATATGCTAAATCTTTGGTCAAATCCAAAAACTTGCGGAGCTTGACCTCTTGGTGGCGCTATAAGATGGAAAAAAACTATTTTTGGCTATAAATACACAGCCGTTAGACCGATCGACTTGAAAATTGGTATGCAGTCTCTTGGACCAAAGGGGCACAGAGGTCAAGCGGAACGAAACTCGGTGGGCATGTTCGACTCACGGCCCTAAAGGCCTGTAAGAATTTTGAAAAAAATCGGCCACTAGTTGGCGCTAACGACTTTTTTGGCTCTGTAATCGCGTGGCGAGAAACTTTGCCTCAAGAACCATTGCTGTCAATCAAATTGTTCATTAATTATTCACAAATATGTTAAAAACTTACTTTGGGCGAAAAACCTAGGACTAGTTCGCAAATCTCGATCAAACCACTGCAGTAATATTCTCTGGACTCTCTAGATCAATAATTATCAAAAAAAATGTTGAATTTTATCCTTTGGTTGGCTATAATGGGCTAATTTGTTAAAGGGAGTGTGACCACACATACTCAAAAGCCTATAAAAACTAAACCAAAACTCAAAACTTTATAAAAATTGGTGAAAACATGTACCAGATGACTCTTAACGAGCATGCAAAGTTTCATGAAGATCGGACCATAGGTGGCGCTAAAAAGTGTCCAAAATATGAAAATTCTATATTAAATGGCCTCAAATTGCTACATTAAAAAAATGCTCATATATTCACTCAGACCCTAGATCTTCATATGATATGTCATTTATTTCATGTTGGGCTGCACCCTAACAGCATAAAAGCCAAAAAAGGTCTTAAATGCTCGAACCCCGCTAAATGCTGCTTGCAGCTTTAATAATTATTTTTTTTCTGGATAGTAATGTATTACTGTTGAAACTACTGTTCAAGAATTTGGGGTCAGCAAGTCAATATTTTTTCCTTTAATAAAATTGCTCAAATTGATCAAAAGTGAGAGTAAATATGTTCGTAAAGTAGCAAAAAAAAATTTTAAGCTTTATATACAGCAATTAATCCTATTGTTTACACAAAAACATTAAGCAGCAGAATTGTTTTCACCATTAATAAACGATTCCTGAGAACCAAATCAGCATGTATGAATGATTTCTTAAGCCTCATGTAACACTGAAGACTGGAATAATGACTGCAGAAAATGCAGCTTTGCATCAAAGGAATAAATCACATTTTAAAATAGTAAACTTTTAATTTCTTTTTTTTTTTTTATCCAATAAGGGCAGCCTTGATGAGCAGAATATTTTCAAAAATATTTAAAAAGTCTTACTGACCCAAAACATTTGGACAGTAATATATGTGAGTTATTAGTGGCCCTGCTTTAGTACATTATTTAAATATACTGCTCAAAAACAACACAATGTACAACAAAGTGTTTCCTTTATTTTTTTGAGCAGTATATTTTAAAATAATGTTACAACAAATTACTGTGTAAAACATTATTGCTTGACTGCAATATATACCTTGTTTATCTAGTCAAATAAAGTATTGCTGTATACAGCATTCTTGCTATAATTAGAATTTTAGTAATGACATTTCCACAAAACCAATCTTAAGTAGCACGGGTATATTTGTAGCAATAGCCAACGACCATTTTGGGGAAGTCATGGCCTAATACTTGACAGTCACCATACTTGACAAAATGTCATGACTTTCACTTTCATTTAATATATATGACCCTGGACCAGTAAACCAGTCATAAGGGTAAATTTTTGGAAATTGAGATTTATACATCTACAAAAGCTGAATAAGCTTTCCATTGATGTATGTTTTGTTAGGATAGGATAGAATTTGGCCAAACTATAACCATTAAAAAATCTGGAATCTGAGAGTGAAAAAAACAAATCAAAATCAAAATATTGAGAAAAATCATCTTTAAAGTTGTCCAAATGAAGTTCTTAGCAATGCATATTACTAATCAAAAGTTTGATAAATTTATGGTAGGAAATTTACGAAATATCTTAATGGAACATGAAATTTACTTAATATCCTAATGATTTTTGGCATAAAAGAGATCATTTTTACCCATACAGTGTATTGTTGGCTATTTATACAAATATACCCGTGCTACTTAAGATTGGTTTTGTGGTCCAGTGTCACATATGCATTAGCAAAAATATGAAACTTAACACTGAAAGTGAAACACTCAAAGTGATGGAAAACCAGTCAATGAGAGAACTTCCATTAGATATTTTCAAGCCCCCATAATAAATTCATTTTAATTTTTATAGCACAGACAACCTTGTATATCAAATTAAAAAGATACATGTTTAGATCAGTCATAAATAGAAAAAGCAACAGCAATCTTGACTTGATATTTAACTTCACCTGATACCAACAATGGAAATTCGAGTTACATCAGAAAAAAAAGTATCACTGTTCTTGAAGTTGATAAGGCATGGCACATTATACATTAGGTGAGGAAAACCAGCACTTTAAAGGCTGTAGGTCTATCTATCGCTAATACACATAATTTAAGACATTCTCGTGGAAAATAACTGCAAAACCAGTGGTGCCTCAATACTAGGAACATTCTACAACATAACTTTGGTTTCACAACATTGGCACTTTGTGCAATGACAGTTTACACATTTCAACAAATGTTTTACAGCAGATTGTATATACTTTATACATACAGGACTCATGCTTCACAAAGACAGGCTTACATACAGTACAAATAGCATGCATACAGTCTGAAACTTGAGACATCATGCAAAGACAAATCAACCAGCCCTATCGCTAAAACCACCCCTAAAGACACATGTAATATGTAGGAGTAAGCCGTGTTAGTTTCAACTGCACGAACAGAAGACTAACAAACATAGTTGTTTTGGTCCACCTCTATCAACTAAAGGCACTGAACCATCATGCAGAATGATTGAAACAGCAGAGACGGTTAAACAACTGGCACATTTTTTAGGAAAATACTAAAAAGAAATACTAAACATTTCTTCTCAGGTTTTGATACTGATATTAAATATTAAACATCTGCTTAATTTAAAAAAACATGAAAATAGCTCCAAGTGTTAAAAACATGATATAGCATGAGTAGCTACATCATTGTCTAGAAATACACTACCATTCAAAAGTTTGCAGTCAATAAAATTTCATTTTTTAATGCTCAGTACGGCTGATAACAGATATTGTTGCAATTTAAAATAGTTTATTTTATTTAAATATTAAAAAGTATCAGCCAAGCTGAATTTTCAGCAGCTATAAATCCAATCTTTAGTGTCACATGATCTTTTGGAAATGCTGATTTGGTGCTCAAAAATAACTTGAAAACAGATGCGTATGTTAACCGTGAAAGATTTTTCATAATAGAAAGTTAAACACTTGTTTGAAATGTATATATTTTTAATGTTATAAACATCATTTTCGATCACTTTAATGCATCCTTGCTAAACAAAAAAACACTAATTTTTTACTGACCCCAAAGTTTTGAATGGTAGTATACATGAAATAATAAAAAGTTTAAATCCTTGATTGCTTTCTTTACACTTTTTCACCTACTGATCTCCACAGAGGCAGCATAAAGCTTCACATTCATGGAGAGAAAACAGCTATAAAGTAGATTATTGCATAGGACTCCTAAAATGAGTGAATCGCACTCTTATTTATTAAGGATGACATGAAACAATGCTAAAGAGAGGAATCGTTCATGTTTTTGTATAATAACAACAGCCATAGAGAAATACTCCACTCGCACTATAATACCACTTTAAAAATCTGTGAACAAAACTGAATTGTATGGCTCAGGATGAAGGTGCAAAGCACACAGGGATTTCAAAAGGCACAATGTGACATTTTGAATGATAATGCTCTGAGGAAAACCGTTCGGTAATCAGTATTCACTTGACAAGGGGTGGCTGGAAGAAACCAGCCGTTATAGATTTTTCAAAAAACAATCCACCTGAAACTGATCACAGTTTATGAGATTTGAGTTAGACGGACAGGTGAGGGGAAAATGAGTGAGATCTAATAGATAACCGTGTGCTTTTATGTGTTAAATATTGAATATAATGGAATTACCTAAATGAGCCTTGATACAGCATCTATATGAATAAATTCCCTCATTCTGCAATGAACTTGGAATGATACAATCAGAAGGATAAGACTTGTGCAAGAGTGTCCTTTACCTTAGCATCACTATTTGTGTTCTTGCTCCTCACCTTTTCACGCATTTCTTAACATGGCCCTTTCTAAAGTGCTTCAGAGACCAGCCCCATCCTGGTCTGTGTTCTGTGGCTGTCTGCTGCTTGGTTCAGGAGAAACATCAACATGCGCTCTTTGATGAGTCAAGCCTCTTCTTCCGTGACTCCGCCTCCGTTGCGCAGGAGAAAGTCTCTGACTGATCTAAACACACAGGAATTCTTCAGTTAATGCTAGTTTGCATGTGTTTTGACTTGGTTGGAATACAAAACTGATTGATAAAGATATATGAAAAACCAAGATTTTCTTTTCACTTCACCTCTTTATCCTCATCATCAAGCTGAATAGACTGCATGAGAGAAAACAAATCCATCCTGCCACTTCTGCTGGGGCTAGACGACACCTAGGATTAAGAGTTGCAAACATTTTTAAAAAGTGCTTCATAAAAAAAAAAAACATACCATTATTTAACGGGAGCCCTAGGTATTGAGACTTATATGGCTTAATATAATGTAACCGATGTCTCATGCTGAAATATGTAGTAGAAAACCCATGAAAGATTTACGTTATTTAAAAAAAAAGAAAAAGTTTTATACATATTTTCAACTATTGTATGTGTAATAGTTGCACTCGTTGAGCTACTGGTGCTACCTGTTGCTATATTTACTGCAACACAACTCGGAAAATAAAATACTGATATGATGACTATAGCTACTGAAAGAGCTTACAGGAGGTGATGGATATAAGCGCATGTTTAATTCAACTGCTGTACGATCCATTTTCCCCACAATGAGTCTAAACACCCCTGGATATTGAGTGAAATCCGTGCTGAGAAACTGCTTCAGTGGCTGCGGCGTCATGACAAGCATCAGCATGTTTACATCCTGCCAGGATGGCATCTAGCATTTCTTGTCTCTGCCATTTGTAAGCTCTTTCAGTAGCTGTGATCTACTGAAAGCCTCAAAGGCATTAAGGCCAAAGTGAAGAGAACAAAAACACAGGTCTTTAGGAAGGTGTATTCCTCCACAGGCATCTTCCCATTCTTTTCTGCTCTTCTTATCACTTCTTATATTGCCTTTTGATTGAAAATTACAACCAAATGCCACACCATGTGGCATTGTATCAGTATTTTCTTTTCCAAATTGTGTATTTCAAGTCATGAACTAATGCTACAGGTAGCATTACTGCCACAATCAGATGTCAACGAAATAATGGTGCCCCCGTTAGTCCAAAATATGTATAAAGGGATGTGGACTTTTTTTTTTTTAAATAACGTAAATCTTTCATGGGTTTTCCACTACACATTTCAGTAAGAGACACAATTTACGTTATATTAAAGGAGTAGTTCACTTTCAGAACAAAAATTTACAGATAATGTACTCACCCCCTTGTCATCCTAATGTTCATGTCTTTCTTTCTTCAGTCGTAAGGAAATTATGTTTTTTGAGGAAAACATTTCAGGATTTCTCTCCATATAGTGGACTTCTATGGTGCCCCTGAGTTTGAACTTTTAAAATGCAGCTTTAAATGGCTCTAAACGATCACAGCCGAGGAAAGAAGGGTGTTATCTAGCAAAACGATCGGTTACTTTATATAAATTGTAAAAAAAAAAAAAAAAAAAAAAAATTATACTTTTTAACCTCAAATGCTCATCTTATCTAGCTTTGTGTGTACTCAATTGTAAAACTGTAAAAAAAAAAAAAATTAGAAAATAATCGATTGTTTCACTAGATAAGACACTTCTTCCTCAGCTGGGATCATTTAGAGGTCTTTGAAGCTGCATTTAAACTGCATTTTGGAAGTTCAAACTCGGGGGCACCATAGAAGTCCATTATATGGAAAGAAATCCTGAAATGTTTTACTCAAAAAAACAATTCCTTCACGACATGAACATCTTGCATGACGAGGGGGTGAGTACATTATCTGTAAATTTTTGTTCTGAAAGTGAACTACCCCTTTAAGACAAATAAGTATTAATACCCACAACCCTGCATCCTGAAAAAAAGAAAAAGAAATACTGCTTATTTTCAAAAAAGGCCTAATATTACCAAATATGGTCCCTCTAGCTTTTATAGATATAGTCTTTTGCCACTGGCCATAATTATAACCTTGAAATTAGGATTAGCCATAAATTAATGTCTTCAAAATGATGTACCATCCAATTTTACAAGTGGAAATCGGAACAAATATTTGTTATCTGGCTCAGAGCCAGAGGAAGATAGGAATCATGTCTTTGTGGCAGTTAAAGGGATAATTCACCATTAATGGCAGAAATGAAAATTGAAATATTGTCACCTGGCACTCATGTTGTTCCAAACCCATAAAACCTTCATTCATCTTCGGAACACAAACACACATTTATGAAATGTAAGAGCTTCCTGACCCTGCATAGACAGCAACGCAACTGACATGTTCAAGTGCCAGAAAGGTAGTAAAGGCATTGTTAAAATCGTCCATGTGACATTAGTGGTTCAACCGTAATGTTACGAAGCTACGCGAATACTTTGTGCACAAAGAAAGCAAATATTATGACTTTGTAGCTTCATAACCTTACGGTTGAATCACTGATGTGCTGTCACATAGACTATTTCAACAATGTCCTTTATGACAGTTGTGTTGCTGTCTATGCAAAGACAGAAAGCTCTTAGATTTCATCAAATATATCTTAATTTGTGTTCCAAAGATGAACGAGGATCTTACAGGTTTTTAGGTGTACTATCCATTGAATTTCAGACTTCTTCATCTTACAAATGATTGTCGAAAGCAAAAATGCCATGAAATACACACAATATACTATTAGAAAGTGTGATAAGCTTGAGAAAAACATTATTTTTGGAACCAGCACCCCAGACGTAGTAAAAAGCAAGTGTTGGAATTCATTCAGCAAATATGATGCAGGGTGGTGTGATAGTAAAGATAACCACAAACATCTGGAAGCCATTTAAAATAAATAGTGTAATGAATTTAAAATGTCAGCCTCTGAGTGCTCTGACCTTATCACTTTCTTGTATAGTAATAAGCGGGTTGGATGTGGCTGTATCTGCCCCAGACGTGTCAGGAATGCTCTCATCATACTGCTCAAAGACCTGAGAATGACAGGGGTATAGAAATAAATATATACTTTTTGGTAAAACCAATTTGGAAACTAAAGAGAAGCATCAAAATGTAATTTTATATGACATCCCCTTACATCTGTTTCTTCATCCTCATTACTGCTTTCATCTTCTGGGCTCTCTGAGTCTAGCTCTTCTTCTTCTTCTTCTTCTTCATCCTTCTGTTCATGTTCAGTCCCTGTAGCCGATTCGTTGTGGACAGATGGCTGACGGACTTCTGGCTTGGACCTCCTCCTCCAGAGGGCACTGTGGCGCTGTTTACTGCAATGTTTGGAATGAAATTCAATACTGATCACTGAAAACTGCTTACTTTTTTCTGTCACATAACCTTCCATTTTTTAATTTATCACAGATTTTAAAAAGGCTATATAGCCTTCAGAAAACAGAGAAAACATTTGTTACAAAATATTTCTACTTTTAAAAAAATATAATAAAAAAAACCATCAATAACAATGAGAAATGTCTCTTGAGCAGCAAATCAGCATATAAGAATGATTTGAGGATCATGTGACACTGAAGATTTAAAGTACTGACTGCTGAAAATTCAGCTTTGCCATCACAGGAATAAATTACATTAAAATATATTAAAACGGTTATTTTAAATTGTAATTATATATCTCAATATTACTCTTATATTTTTGATCAAATAATTGCAACTTTGGTGAGCATTAGACTTCTTTCAAAACCCCAATAGCTGTGACTTTTTGAGATGAGTGTGAGTTTGTGTCTGCACTATTCAGTAACCTCATGTACACACATGGTTGAACAACAATAAACCAGACTTGACTTGTCTGTGCCTGAACATCCATTGAGAAACTGCACAAGTGGGAAAATGTCTGTATTTCTATGCGAATGCTTGTTTGTGCAAGTATGATGGCCGATTTGAAAGTGCAAGTCACCTGGCATTGAGGATGCCGCTATACGTATGCAGCTGTTTGAGGAAACCTTCATTGGGCTGCACTATAGGCCGTCTTTCTCTCGTGTGGTTGAGGGCTTCGTCTAATGTCCAGCCTTGCTGCTTCATCAAGTAAGCAATTACTGTGGAGGCAGAGCGAGAGACGCCCATCTTACAATGCACCAGTATGGCCTGTCCACTCTTCCTGTATCATCACCAGTGTGAAACAATGACATATATTAGAACGAGAGAGAGCACAAAGACAACCCCCCTATGAAACCTATTAGTGTTTAAGTATACCATACTGCATGTGTACCAATATAAATTAATGCATTTAAAGGGATAGTTTACCCAAAAATTTAAATTCTGTCATTAATTACTCACTTGTAGCACATTTGTGATGACACCCGAGAGCTTCCTGACCCTGCACAGACAGCAACACAACTATTTTATCACTGTCCTTACTACCTTTCTGGGCCTTGAACGTGTCAGTTTCATTGCCGTTTATGCAGGGATAGAAAGCTCTCAGATTTCATCAAAAATATCTAAATTTGTGTTCTAAAGATGAATGAAGGTCGTACAGGTTTGGAATGACATGAGGGTGAGTAATTATTGACAGAAATTTCATTTTTGGATGAACTGTCCCTTTAACAGTCAGGGTAGACAGACTGCAAACACAAAAAACTAAATGCATTGTCATCCATAAACCAAAATAAGGAAGTGTGTGTGTGTGTGTGTGTGTGTGTTGAGCACCTTGCTTCACTGATGAACATGTATGTGTTGTTCCAGTGTGCGAGTAGGTCGGTCGCTTCCACATCGTAAACTCTGATGTTCATATAGGTGAAGGATTCTGGGAAAAAGTTGTCAATCTCCATGGTAACATTCAGGATGTAGCCCACACTACCAAAGACAAAAATCATACAAATAATTGTTCCTTTTATTTGCCTACTAGAGGATAACTTACAGCGTCTTGCAAAAGCATTTATACCCCTTTTTTTTTGTTATGTTAGTTACTTTTTTCCACATCAATATTCACTCCTTACACCACAATGGCAAAGCGAAAAACAGGTTTTTAAGATTGTTGTAAATTTATTAAAAATAAAAAACCTAAATGATTCCATTGCATAAGTATTCATACCCTTATCTGGGACACTTGAAATTGAGCTCAGGAGCTTTCATATTGCTTGTAGATGTTACTACACTTCGAGTGAAGTTAACCTGTGGCAATTGAATGGGTATGATTTGGAAAGGCACGCATGACTTAATAAAAGGTCTAACAGCTGAAAATGCATATCAGAGCAAAAAACATTCCTGAGGTAAAAAAAAAACTGCCTGTAGAGCTCAGAGACAGGATTGCATCAAGCCACACATATGGGGAAGATTTTAGAAAAAATTCTGCTACATTGAAGGTTCACAGAAGCATGTAGTCTCCGTTACCCTTAATGGAGAAGTTTGAAAACAATCGGGACTCTTCCTAGAACTGGCCTCCTGGCCAAACTGAGTAATTGATAGAGGAGGGCTTTGGTTAAAGTGGTGACTGAGAACCTGATGGTCACTCTAGTGAGCTAGAGCTCCATGATCATGTGAATAGGAGAAGCCTACAGAAGAACAAACATCACTGCAACAACCCACCGATCTGGGCTTTATGGTGGTGTGGCAAGACTCAATCCTCTCCTCAGTGAAGACACATGGAAACGCATTGGGAATTTGCAAAAAAAAAAAAAAAAAAGCACCTAAAGGGCCCTTAGACTGTGAGAAACAAGATTCTCTGGTCTGATGAACCTCAATTCCAAACATCACGTTTGAAGGAAACCAGGCATTGCTCATCACCTTAAGAGTACCATTCCACAGTAAAGTGTGCTGTTAGCAGCCTCATTCTATGGGGCTGTTTTTCAGTGGCAGGGACTGAGGGACTCGACAGAGTAGAAGAAAAGCTCAATGCACCAAAATATTGAGAGGGCCTTAATGAAAACCCAGTCCAGAGGATGATCAAATCTCCAAAAAGATTTGATTAATAAATTTATGAAGTTCTGTATTTGCTTTGTCTTCACGGTGTATGAAGTATAGACTGATGTGAAAAAAAAAAAAAAGGGGTATGAATACTTTCGCAAGGCACTGTAATTATCTCAATTATATTAATTTGATCATTAATTAAAATATTAAATTATCTTAACAATTTTAATCATAATTAAATTTAATGTGTATACTTGTTCTTCTGTAGTTCTTCAAAGTTGGCAGCATTCCATTCGGAACCCTTTAGTGAAAAAAAAGGACAATAAATGACTGTATTTTTTCACAGTATAGCAGACACAACAGAAAACAAATGTCAACACTCACCAAGTAAAGGTAGTCCAAGATTCTGGAGGGTTTGTCCATCTGTGCCATTGTGACCATCATCTCATTGTCAATATACTCCTTGTAGTCCTTCATATCTATGCCTATTCTGGACTCCAGGGCTGTTCGCACCTACAAACACACAGAAAGAGTGACTGTAGATCAAATATTTGGGGCTAGAAACTCCAAGATCATGGGTTTGGGATATAAATCACATTAAATGGCAAGTCACATGATATACAACGCATACAAACATCAAAACAAGCTTCTCACTAAATGACTGCCTGAACGCTGCTGACGTTTATACCACAAAGATTCCCTGGATAAGACAACAAGCCCAGGCACATTAACCATGAGGAGGTTCTAGAAGAGAAGCCTTTAAAAAGGTGTGTCTTCAGGCTTGCACTACTGTTCAAAAGTATTTTTTAGCAGGGACACATTTAATTCATCGGAATGACATGAAAGACATTTATAATTTTACTAAAGCCAGAGTAAGGAATAAAATTACATTTTAAAAACAAAGCAGTTATTTTTATACATTTATTAGTTATTAAATAGTCATTTTAATTTAGCTACAAAATACCAGTCAAATGTTTTTGAACAATAATATTCTTAATGTTTTTTTAAATAAGTTTTTTTTTTTTTTATCCAAAGTACAGCAAAACAGTACAATTTGAAAAATATTTTTACTATTTAAAATAACTGTTTTCTATCTGAATATGTTTTTGAAATGTAATTTATTCCTGGGATCAAAGCTAAATTTTTCAAAGCTAAATCATTTGCCAGTCTTCAGTGTCAGATGATCCTACGGAAATCTAATATTCTGATTTGCTGCTCAAGAAACATTTATTATTATCATTGTTTATTATTATCATCATCAATATTTAAAATGGTTAAGTACATTTTTTCAGGATTATTGTTCTTCTGAACTTTCTATTCATCAAAGAAACCTGAAAAAAGATCTAGCTGTTAACTCAGCTATTTTCAACATAATAACAACAAATGTTTTTTGAGTAGCAAATCAGAATATTGGAATGATGCAAAACATTAAGCTTTGAAATGAAAAAAATAATTAATTAAATTAATATTTTACTGTTTTTGCTGTAGTTTGGATCAAATAAATGCAGGCTTGGTGAGAAGAAGAGACTTCTTAGTTTAAAAACTTTTGACTGGCAACACACACACGTTTACATGTTTTATGGGGACATTCCATAGGCGTAATGGTTTTCATACTGTACAAACCGTATTTTCTATCGCCCTACACCTACCCTACACCTAAACCTAGCCCTCACAGGAGATTGTGCAAACTTTTACTTCCTCGAAAAAAAAGTCATTGTGCATGATTTATAAGCCTGTTTCCTCATGGGGACCTGAGAAATGTCCCCACAAGGTCAAAAATTACTGGTATTCCTATCCTTGTGGGGACATTTGGCACACACACACACACACACACACACACACACACACACACACACACACACACACACACACACACACACACACACACACACACACACACACACACACACACACACACACACACACACACACACACACACACACACACACACACACACTTTTTTTTTTATAAATACAGCCTGGTGAGCATACAAGAACTCTTTCAAAAAGCAATTAAACAATATGAATCCATTAACTGTTGCGTACTTTGAACAAAAGTTAAAGGGACCACATTAAACAAATCCAGTCCACACAGAGCACTTTTTGAAAATAAGCTGCTAAAACACGCAATTCAAAATGTTTATAACGTCACCATTTTACCAAAGTCTCTATTTATTTATTACAGTCGACTATGTGCTACATTTCAATGCGAAATGTTTTACAACCTGTCGCAATGCAATACTGGTTTTGCAAAGTGGCTTTTATAGAAGGATGGACAGCAAAACCACAAGCGCTTAAAAAACACTGTTGCATACATATGCAAAAGATTAACCAATCATAACATACTGTTAAAAAAAAACAGTTAAAAACATAGCACAAAGTACTGTATTAATTTGAAGGAATGGAATTTTCCATATTGATTTTTAACAGGTGTTTTACCTGTAATTTGAAATTTGTTTTGTTTGAAAGTTTTAGAGTTATCAGAAATGTCCATTTCTTTGCAACCATTCAAATGTTATATGACCTATTTACAGTACACCCAAAATATATATAGGAAATTATGGGATCATAAGTGACGAGAGGGGAGAGCTTGTGGGATATTGTTTGAAAAGCTGAGTTTTAGCCTTTTACTCTATCATTTTACCTGCTTTGAGGTAATGTTTTCCAAGTCCTCAGTCGTCATGATATCTCGTAGCTGGGCTTTGATCTGCTTCTCTACTGACTCCCGATTCGATGCCGAACGTCCTGCGGTGTCTTTCCTGACTGACTCCAGGCCAGTCATGGCCGCCCATTCATTAAGGCAGCGCTGGTCAGATTCCACATTCTCTCTGTAATGTTGCGCCCACTCCAGCCCACAGCCAGGTATGACAGCACCACGTACGGCCCGTTCACAGCAGCCATGCAGCGCTTGCAACACTGACCTTGAGTGAGAGTGACATACAAGAGACTGCTGTGAACAAGCAATCGACAAACCACAAACACATTTACAAGTCACAGAGCTAGTTTAAATGCTTCATGTGGAGGTCTAACAGTACCCTGACTAGGGTAGACATGATGACTGACTAGAACAACCAGCATCATAGCACAGCATTATGACTGAAAACAAAGATTTAAGTGTGTGTAGGCTGCAAGAACAAAGCCACAAAGTCGTTGAAGGATGAGGAAATTTGTTGTTTCCTCAGCATTTCCTGCTTTAAAACTTACCACATCGTCTGAATGGACACAGGCTTAAAGATTCGTGTCACTTCTGCAGATGTCACACTGAAACCTCTGTAAGAGACCGAGCGAAACAAACTGTCAGAAAAGCAGAACTCTAGGGCTGAGGCTTTAACAGTGTATAAAGTTTTGCAGAGCTGTGCAGATAAACTATAAAGTGCAAGTTTTTCCATTCAAACCTAGCATAATTCTATTTAAGTGTTATTTACAAGTTTTACATTTTATAATCAGTTCAGTTATATTTAGTTTAGTACTGACTGTTTTCTAATTTTCTAAACAAGCAAAGCTTTGTACTTGAGCTCATGAGTTTATGTGAAAGATAATGATATTAAGATTGCTCTTTTACAGTATTACATTTAAACTAACACTTTTGTCTGTTCACTCTGTCATTATCATGTTTGCACTTTATTAGTTGATTTCTTGTCAGAATGACTGAGTCTTATATTCTTATTCATCTCCATCTAGGTAAAACGGTGTGGCTAGACAAGTCCAACAGTGCACTCATCACTTTTTATCAACGTAGCGTATCCTTGCTGAACTAAAGTATTCATTTCTTTAAAACAAAGAAAAAAAAATTACTGACCCCAAACTTTGAACGGTAGTGTATGCTGTTAAAAAAGATTTCCATTTTAAATAAATGCTCAATTCTTTAACATTTTATTTATCAAAAAAATCCTAAAAAAGTATCCCATTTTTCCAACTGTTTCCAATAATAAATCTGCAAATTAGAATGATTTCTGAAGGATCACGTGACACTGAATACTGGAGTAAAGATGCTGAATTTTCAGGAATAAAATCAGTTTGAAAAAAATATAATAAAATAGATAAACACTATTTCTATACACTATTATTAAATTGCAATAATATTTCACAATATTACAGTTTTTTTTCTGTATTTTTAATCAAATAAAGGGAACATTGATGGATATATAAGCTCTCATAGTACTATATTTATAATTACTATGTATAAAACTATATTTCATAGTACTAAATTTAAACACACTTTTGCTGTTTTTGCTTTCTCTGCTATTATTATCTTTTGTTGGCACTTAATTAGTGGATTTCTGCTCAGAATGATTCAGTCTCATGTACTTACCCATCTCCATCTAGGTAAACCTGTGTGTCACTCCATATTGGCAAAACAAGTCCAATAGTGCACTCATCGCTGAGGAAGAAAAAAAAAAGACTATTAGTGAATTAGTGAGAGACATTTCTCGACAAGCTTACTGAAGTACATTGCAATTTTATTTAAAAATCTGCTAAAAGTTTATTTAAATTTTTTCACGTGTAAAATAAATTGAGAAATGTCTCAGTATTTTAGTCCATACACGAAAACTCCATCCCTGCGTCCCAATGTTCATACTATCCATCCTAACTAGTATGTGAGATTACAATAAGTGTGTCCCAAAGCATAGTATGCTGAAAAGAGTTTGCCAAAAGTCCCCGGATGACCTACTATTTCAGGTCGATTTTTGAAGTGTGGATCCGTGCACAGTCTAATGGCTATTATTGCCCACAATCCATTGCACTTTGGCAAAGGATTTGGTCCAGAACTACAAACATGAATAAATAGCGATTTTCAAGCTTAAAGCATGGCAGATGTGTGCGACCAGTGGTTAGGTAGATATGTTTAGAAAAAGGGGTTTAAGTTTCTAATAATCAACATTTAACCTGGTAAAAATAATATTTATTTAATGTTATCTGTGTTATATTTAATCTGCAACAGCAATGTGAACTTTTATAAACACCCGTTTGGTCGTTAACTTTTAAATGCATCATTATGCAGAAAATAAGAGCAGAGTTTGCATCATGAAAGACCCGCGAATGGCATATAAATGTGCTACTTTTCTCTCCAATACGGTAGGATGTTAAATTAATTTAAACTTTGACAAGAAGATTGACAAGCCAGTTTACTGTGACAGGGTAAAGACGCAGTTGTGTGACGTGTTAGTATGTCCCAAAGCTTGCCTACTCTTTCACTACACACTCAAAACTGTGTACTTTTTCTTCACCAAAAGAGTCCTTACTTTAAGGGCATTGGGACGCAGGGAATGGCTACCAACATTATTTCTTGAGAGAAACTATAAAGAAGTTATTCTGAATAAAGTAATGCAGGTTTAAAATAACAGCGTGAGTATAATGACAGAAATGTCATTTATGGTTAAACTATTCCTTTAAAACGGCAACTAAAATACAAGCACCATGCTCGTACAATATCTGCACATTCCATTTCCAAAAAAGTAGAATGTTAAAAATAAAAACAGTCTCCTTGATTCTGTTGTGTTTGTGAACTTAAGTTATCAAATATGCAAAAGAATTTAGGCTGTAAAACTATAGGCATACAAATATTTAACAGCTACAGCCAAACCAAAAATTATTCAGACACCAAAATAATATTTTTATGTTTTTACTAGTGGGTGCAGGACACTATAGTTAATTTACACAAGTGAAAACAGCAAAATAAAGTAAACTGTGACATATTATACCCAAAAAAAATCTTCATACAGTGAACTACCAGTAAAATTAATACAAATTTGGGACCAAAAATTCTCTTTGACCAGACCATGTTTTGTTACTTTACCTTTCTATCAAAGTTATCTGACATTATCAAGATGAATTTGTTCTGACACAGTTGAGTTCTAGTCATATCGTATTACCATTTTCTAAACTATAGTAAATAAACTGTAATAATGTGAGAAATGTTGAAGCTATCTGAATAAATTTAGGTTCGACTAATTAATTTGTGATTTTCGAGATGAATTTGTTCTGACACAGTTGAACTCTGAATTACTGTCATATTTTATTACCGTTTTCAACAGCAAATAAACTGTGATAATGTGACAAATGTCAAAGGTGTCTGAATAAATTTTGGTTGGACTGCATAATCACACATTTCTGGATTTATCTCTAATGAAATAAAATCTGCTTATGAAGACTTAATAGTTTAGTTTATGCAAAATTGCTACCTGTTTGAGCCAGGGAAGTCCATGCCAAGTAGTAGACTTTCCTGTTTATTGTCAAGCGTGCCGACTATAAGCAAATATCTGACTCTGACTGGGCTCACGGACTCCAAACGCACAGCCTGAGGCAGGGAGAAAGAAAAATTCAGATGCAATGTAATGAATCAGACAGAAGTCAGACACAGAGATCTTTTCCGTTATTATAATTCAAGCACAGCACCCATGCATGTTGTTCTATAACCAAGTTTTTTTTTTTAAATACACAGCAACTTTGCAACTGATATCTTAAGGTCAAAGCAAAGCTATTGTCATATCTGCATAGCAGAAGATGAAACAAACTAAAGTGTCTTCAGAAACCACATTGCAGAACATGTGACGTTGCATATGCAAAACACTGTGTCTAGTATACACAGGGAGTATTAAGTACAAACACTTCCATAAATCAGTCTCAAACAGAATAAATAATGTAAATGCATGGGGGACTTTTCATTTCTGATTATAAAATCTATTTAGTAAAGGCTGTGTATTATTTGGAGTTTACCATGAGCATACTAAAGCAGTGTAGTAAAAGATTGAGTTGAGGAAATCCTAACCAGTTTGACTGTGTCCTCCGGTCGCAGTAATGAAATCATTGCATGCAAATGTCTGCGCTGAGTGTCAGAGGCTTGGCCTCCTTGCCTAGGCAGAGAGGGTACAGTTTCTTCATGTAATCCCTCCCTCTCTTCCTCTTCCACCAGGAGCACTGCCCCCTTAACCAGGGCGAAACTTTCTCTGGTGTGCAGAAATAAAAAATTAATCAGTTACGCATTTCTGGAGGAAACACTATATACGCTAAAATACACATGCATGACTAAAGCTGTATCACAAACAATTACCTTTTCTGAAGTCGTCCTCTTCTTGGAATAGGCTCATCCTTGAAAATAAAACGATAAAGTCATTTACAATAGACTGAATTAGAAAGTACAGGGCGTTATAACTCTAAAGAATGGTGATGTTTAAAATGGGTGTTGCGTGAATTGATTATGTGATGCACTTAATCGCAAACTCCTCCGGATCGTCTGACTCAGTAAGTGCTATTTGCCAAAACAGCGGAGTAAAAACTTGCACCAAGGGTTTTTAGCCTTTTTTCTCATCCATAACTCACTCTGAGATGAGTGACTGGGTAAAAAAGGTCAAAAAAATGAAACCCAGAAACACAATGACAAGGCGTTTTGACAAAACTGCCAACTGAAATGTGGTGACAGTATGATAAGACACTGAGGAAGCTCGTACTAAAGATGATAAAGTGAGAAACAAATAGTGTAAGAGAGGAAGACAGAGAGAAGGACACCAAAGAGGCTGTTATCAGTGCTTCTATGGAATGAAAGAGGAGACAGTAACATTACCTGTTATGTGACTGACGTGTCCAGACAGAGACAAGAAGAAAAAGAAGAGAGGGGGTGGAGAGGAGGGGCAATGAGGTTTTAGGTTAAAGCTCCGGTGAGACTCAAAATAGTCTGAACATAGCGTTTTACAGCATAGAAGAAGATATGGGTTTATGTGTGAAAAGGGAATCTTGTGCTGTGTAATAAATACAAAGCCTACCAAACAACCAATAGAGACAGAGAATGATTATTTGACATTCTCCAATGACTCTTGGCTATAAAAAAAAAAACAGCTATAAAAGTTATCAGGCATTTTGGCGCTTTCCTGGGGCTTTTTTTGGAGCAGCGTGAGATGGATTCTCATATTTAGATTCACAGCTAATTTGGAAAGCTTTTGGAGTGCTACCAAGAAGACATTCCTCCTAATTATACATAAATTTGTGTACAGAAAAAGGTGTAGAGTAACTGAACACACATGGAGGGAGTGGGAGTAGGGTGAAAGAATGTGTGGAGAACTGCAACTGACACACAGCGTTCAGAGTTTCTTTCGTGGCATTTTAGGAACGAGCATTTTCAGTAGGCGCAATAAAACTCACCGGTGTCGTGGAAATAGATGGCGTTCTGTGCAAGGTCAGCAAAGCCATTCCACAGCCGGTTATCCTGATTTCACACCGGCAGATGAGTCCGAGCAAAGTTTACTGTTGTTGAATAGGGAAAACATAAATGAGACAAACTGATGAATGGTACTACATCTGAAAACGCAATACTAAAGCTTTTAAAGATATTTATAGTGCAACTAGACTGAATGACAACAAAACAGTCTCCGAAACTGTTAATAACATCCAGTCTAATATTTCCGCAAATGTGAACCTGGACTACAAAACCAGTCTTAAGCAGAACTGGCATAAATGTAGCAATAGCCAAAAATACATTGTATGGGTCAAAATGATTGATTTTTCTTTCATTCCAAAAATCATTGGGATATTCAGTAAAGGTTATGTTCCATGTTTTATTTCCTGCCATAAATATATCACAACTTAATTTTTGATTAGTAATATGCATTGCTAAGAACTTCATTTGGACAACTTTAAAGGCGATTTTCTCAATATTTGGATTTTTTGCACCCTCAGTTTACAGATTTTCAAATAGTTGTATCTCGGCCAAATATTGACCTATCCTAACAAATACATACCATATATCAATGGAAGGCTTATTTATTCAGCTTTCAGATGATGTATAAATTTTAATTAAAAAAAAAAATGTATCCTTATATGATTGGTTTTGTGGTCCAGTGTCACAAACAGGGTACAAAACAGGCCCTGAAACTAATTTTTTTTAAAATTAAGCCATTTTATTTTAAAAAGTAAGAGAAAGGAGATGCTTAACCTTCCGAAAGTGATTATTATCAACCTCAGGACGTCAAATTAAATTTTATCTTAAATTTCGGTATATTTTCTTTTTTTGGAAGATGACGTAGAACACAAAATGTGGGACTGTTATGTTTTAAATAATAAATTGTTTTTGGATAATATCAATGATTGAAGATTTTTATTTTATTTTTTTTTAAAGTTTTTAATGTTTGAATTGACTCTCAAAATTGTGACGCAAAATTATGATTTTAATTATTCAATTTTTTCAGATCTAAGGTCAGGACCTCTGGACCACAAAACCAGTCATAAGAGTCTTTTTTGAAATAAATAAATAAGCTTTGCATTGCTGTATAGTTTGTTAACCATTTGACAATCTGGCATCTGAGGGTGCAAATAAATCAAAAAATTGAGAACATCGCCTTTAAAGTTGTCCAAATTAAGTTCTTAGCAATGCATATTACTAATCAAAAATTAAGTTTTGATATATTTATGGTAGGAAACTTACAAAATATCTTCATGGAACAAGACCTTTACATAAAACCCTTCCCAAAATAGAAAATTTGATCATTTTGACCCATAGAATGTATTTTTGGCTATTGCTGCAAATATACCAGTGCTACTTAAGACTGGTTTTGTGGTCCAGGGTCACAAATATAATTTTTAAGAGAGGACACACATACATATATACACACATATATATATATATATATATATATATATATATATATATATATATATATATATATATATATAAAAATGAATAGTTGATCAAGTATTATAGGTCACAAAACAACAAAACAAATTGGATTTGTGACATTAAGGTTTTAAAAGTTAAGTAACGCCCGAGTGTATCGTATTATTGTAACGTGCCATAAATTCCAAACATATAAATCACGTAACGTAACAGATAACCGAAATTAAACAGTCAAATGGTTCTGCGGTCTAAGATGGAGACATGCCGTGCATTTCTTCGCCATATCCATGACACACCATAATAAGACGCGCAGTCAATCCCACATACTCTGAAATGTCACCAGATATCTAAATGTGTGTTAAATACGTGGATGAGGCTGTAATTATAGCATAGTAAAACTGTGCACGTCATGTCGATACAGTACATCTCAGCTCAAGCATTTGCTGTTTTACAACACAAACTTGCAATCTATGCATGTTACATCTTTCAGTTTCATTGTTGCCTTGAAAAATGTCGCTATAAAGTATGCCACATACCTAATATCCTGCTAATATGTCTGTAGGCTGATGCTTTACGTTTATGTAGCTCCAACACAGCTGTGTTTTAAGCAACAACAGACTCGAGGCTTGTCATTTCCAGTTCCTTAAGAAAAGCAAAGGAGGGCGGACTAAACATGGAGAGTTCGCTTACCTGATGCGCTGAAACGCGGCGAAATTAAAAAGGATTCCTTCCTAACTGAGTCTTCTTCGAGAAATCGCCTTAGTTATTTTGATTCTATGACCACAAGTTTTGCATTGGTCCAAAATCCATTTAAAGGGGAAGGCAGACTACTATATCATGAAACCAGGAAGACTTATTCTCGGCCGAGAAAAGTAAATGTGCCCTTAAATGGAAGAGGCGGTTCGGGAGTAATTCGTTTATTAAAGCGACAGAGACTATTAAACTCATGGGAGGCTTAGTAACATAGTGTCTTATAAAATGCTTGTACACTTTTTTATAAATGTATTAACTGTTTCAGCCTTAATTTACTAAATTAAAAAATAAACAATGTTTAAGTCAAGCAGTACAGGACCAATTTGATAACAACAGGCCTAATGTTAATCTAAACACAGCACTTTAAAGTTCAGCTAATTATTTAGTTTAGAAAGCTACTTTTTAATAGTTTAGTTGGGCCATCTAGAACATTTGTCACATTGTGAAACAATGTATCATAGCTACCTGCAATGAAATTGCAACGTTGCAACAAGAAGTGTTTACATAATAATATTGAGTTCACACTTCACTAAATTCATCTTGCAGCTGCACATGGTAAATGTTCTCTTGTGTCAGTTATTCTCTACTGCATGGAAGTCTTTAATACTTTGAAAACAGTTAATTCCAGTCCTTGAATATTATTGGCAGGCTGATTTTTTATAGGTTACATAGAGCTGTGACTAATAACAAACTAAACACCACCTAGTGTATAAATATTCAATGTGTGCTGTACCAAATGGACACTAACGCTTAACAGATATATATAATCAGCCTTTACAAACAGTGTCACATTTCTCACTACAAATTACAATTAAGCACTGAACTCACTTTTGTAAGGCACATTTGTAAAAGAGACTACTATTTATATACACTATCAGTCAAAAGTTTTGTAATGTTTTGTAAAGCTCACCAAGCTTTTTTGGTGATCCAAAGTACAGCGAAAACAGTATCATTTTGAAATATTTTTACTATTTAAAATAACCTTTTCTATTTGAATATATATATAAAAAATGTAATTTGTTCCTGAGATTTCAAAGCTAGATTTTTTGCATCATTACTCCAGTCACATGATCCTTCAGAAATCATTGTAAAATTCAGATTTGCTTTTGCTTTGATTAATAGAAAGTTCAGAACAACAGTATTTATCTGAAATAGAAATTTTTTGTAACATTATAAATGTCTTTATCATCATCTTTAAACAAAAGCATCCTTAAATAAAAATATTAATTTCTATAATTAAAATATAAAAAAGCTAAGAAATATATACTTAACTGTTTTAAATATTGATAATAATAATAATAATAATAATAAATGTTTCTTAAAGAGCAAATCAGCATATTAGAATGATTTCTGAAGCATCATGCGACACTGAAGACTGGAGTAATGATGCTGAAAATTTTACTTTGATCACAGGAATAAATTACATTTTAAAATATATTGAAATAGAAAGCAGTTATTTTAAATATAGTAAAAATATCTCACAATATTACTGCTTGTGTTGTATTTTGGATCAAATAAATGCAGGCTTGGTGAGCAGAAGAGACTGAAAAAAAAATTATAATAAATAAATAAAAACATTAAAAATCTTTCTGTCCAAAAACTTTTGACTGGTAGTGTATTTTATCTTAAGTATCTGAAATAGGATGCATGAGCCATCATCATTCAGAATCATTCGTTCTTATTCCATAGACATGACTGATTCATATCACACTTTTTTATTATTATTTTTAAACCTGAATTTTATAAATTTACCCTTTTGACTGGTTTTGTGGTCCAGGGTCACAAATAGGGTACAAAACAGGCCCGAAACTAATTTTTAAAAAATTAAGCAATTTTATTTTGAGAAAGGAGTAGCTTAACCTTCAGAAAGTGTTTATCATTAACCTCGGGAGGTCAAATAAAATTTAATGTGAGGCGTTTTATTTTTCATTCATTTTATGCCATAGAAAGAGACTACTATTTAACACTACAACCTTCGCAAATTCTCAAAATGATCGATTTTTCTTTTATGACAAAAATCATTGGGATTTTAAGTAAAGATTATGTTCCATAAAGATATTTTGTAAATTCCCTACCGTCAATATATCAAAACTTAATTTTTGATTACTAATATGCATTGATTGATTTTCTCTATATTTAGATTTTTTTTTTATTATTCAGCTTTCAGATTTACATTTACATTTAAAAAAAAAAAAAAAATATATATATATATATATGGCTGGTTTTGTGGTCCAGAGTCACAAACAGGGTACAAAACAGGCCCTGAAACTCATTTTTATAAATTAAGCCATTTTATTTTTATTTTTATAGAAAGGAGATGCTTAACCTTAAAGTGTTTATTATAAATAATAATATTAACTATTAAGTGTTTATTATCAGCCTCAGGAGGCCATTTTATTTTCCATTCATTTTCTGCCATAGAAAGAAACTTCTATTTAACACTACACTTTCTGGGCAAATTCTAAAAATAAAATTACATTTTGGTCTATTTTCTTTTTTTGGAAGAACATGTAGAACACAAAATGTGGGACTCCGCTAAACAGGTTAATAATAATAATAATAATAATAAAAAGATAATATCATCAAGGATTTGAGTTTTTTACGATTTTAATTATTAAATTATTTTAGATCTAAGGTCAGGACCTCTGAACCCTGTGACCCTGGATCACATAACCAGTCATAAGGGTCAATTTTGGAAATAAATGAATAAATAAGCTTTAAATTGCTGTATGGTTTGTTAAGATAGGACAATATTTGGCCGAGATACAACTATTTGAAAATCTGAAATCTGAGGGTGCAAAAAAAAAAAAAAATCTAAATATTGAGAAAATTGCCTTTAAAGTTGTCTAAATAAAGTTCTTAGCAATGCATATTACTAATCAAAAATTAAATGTTGATATATTTATGGAAGGAAATTTACAAAAATATCTTAATGGAACATGATCTTTACTTAATAAAGATCTACAACCTGTGCAAATTCTAAAAAATAATAATAATAAAAATAATAATAGAAATGTAGAACACATGTAGGACTCAGCTAAATAGGTCAATAATTAAAAAATATTTGATAATATTATTTTTTATTTTTTGATTTAAGGTTTTTAATGTTTGAATTGATTCTCAAAATTATGACACAGTAGTATGATTATAATTATTCAATTATTTCAGATCTAAGGTCAGGACCTATGGACCCTGTGACCATGGCTTTCCATTGACGTGTGGTTTGTTAAGGATAGAAGATTCTGAATGATTCGTTCAAAAGAATGATTGATTCTGGATTTATCAAATGAGTAAATAAATAAATACTGCCAGTTAGACTGCAGTAATAAATATGTTTGAAATGTTTTGACATTTAATTCAATTTCAAAATTTAATCTTAAAAAATTAAACCACATATAATTCAGCTATGGTAATACTCATCATTTATAGACCTCATTTCTTTGGTCCGCTTCAAGAAAAACGATAATGGAACTGCAGTGCCACCATCCGTCCAAGCGCTTATTACACAGAAGTGATTTAAGTCCGACTAGTGGAAGAAATTTGTGCTGAGATTCTGTAGAGACGCCAGTCGTGTGCAGGCTGCGTGGGACTCACTGCTTGGATCTGAACTCTGTCAAGAATTAGTTATCCGAACGACTACTTAGGAAATAGCAGAATATATCTTAAGTAAAAATCAGTATTAACATTTATAGTCATATTACCGCCTGACATTCAAAGCAATGAACAAATTTACTATTCTTTTTGTTGAGTTGTCCATCATTTATCAAACTCTGGGTGAATACTCTGAGGGTAAGAGATTTTTACTTTCTTTTTTCTATATGAAACGGTTCTCTTAACAGGATTTAAAAGTGCTGAATTATTTTTTAGAGTACATAGTTGAAACTTTCTCGAACGTTTAGCTGTGATTTTGTTTACCTTTGCACTGAGGTTACGGACTATCAGGTTTTACTGGAGAAATTAAGATTTTATTTTAGCTTTTAGGAACGAATTGAATATAAAGACAGGCTAAACTGACAGACTACGTAAGTTTTTAACATTGTTTGTTAATTTTGTGTTTTAGTCGTGCTTGTTTTCTTTCCGGCTATTGATTCTCAAAGCCCCTTTGTCATTCAATTGCGCACTAGTTTGTCTAACTCCAGAGAAATAAGCCTACGCACATTTGGCCAAATGAGCAGTTTTTTAGAAAACTTAGACATAAACATAGTTTGTTTAATCCATTAGGCGTTTAATGTAGCCAGAAACATACTATTAACATGTTCACTATTTGATGTATAATGTCCATAGTGTCTAAACAGTTGTAATTATAACCCAGTGACCCAGTAATGACTAAGTGTGAGCTCACCATCTGTGTCAGAGCTCTAATTTGAACTACTAAATGGAAAGCTTTACCTGTGTCATCTTTGGGTCGACTGCCAAAAAATAAAAATAAAAAACAAAGACACTTTTTTCATTGATTATCTGAAACAAATGGCTGTTCATGTGAGCTTGCATATTGACATATTTTATCAAATGAAAAGAGTAATGTGGCTTGGCTTTCTGCACAGTTCCAAACTGTTTGTGAAAATGAGAATCAAAGTTTGTGAAAATGAGAACAACATTTTCCCCATGTAAATTGGAAATTTTCCCCCTCAAGGACAGCTACATAATGTTTTCCAGGTAGTGTAAAGCAGTGTGGGTATTGACAAATGTTGAGTCACTGTCTTGGTATGTTACAACTCTCTAGACTGTAGACAGCTGCAGTCAGTCTATGAGAATGAATTGTGAATTTATATATTTAAATGTATTTAAAATCTAGCCATCTCTGTCTATGGCATTTCCTTCCCTAAAATCCAGGACTCTGGGATAAGCTCCAGCATCCCCGACCCTACAGAGGACAAATGGTTCGTAAATTGGATGGATGTTTCAAAAGATATCCCTCTAGGCCTGGCAACAACTTCTTTCCGTATCATTGGCTCAGATGCTGATTTTCTTTTGCTCAGACATGTTTCAGTTTTACACAACTTAGAATGAGTTTTGTTGCTTAAACTAATAACATCATTAAAACACAAAGATACTAACTTAAGCTAGCTTAAAAATTAAAACTCAGAATATACAGTTGAAGTCAAAAGTTTACATACACCTTGCAGAATCTGCAAAATGTTAATTATTTTACCAAAATAAGAGGGTTCATACAAAATGCACGTTATTGACCTGAATAAGATATTTTACATAAAAGACAATTACCCAAGTAATTAACAATAATAGTTGAATTTATAAAAATAAAAAAAAAACTCGTTTAAAAGTCTATGCTTGCTTACTTGGTTCTTCATACTGTTGTTACTTGAATGATTTTTTATTTTATTTCCCTTTGTTTGTCCTGAACAGTTAAACTGCCTGCTGTTCTTCAGTAAAAAGCTTTCACAGCCTCTGCAAATTATTTGGTTTTTCAGCATTTTTGTGTATTTGAACCCTTTCCAACAATGACTGCGGTTTAACTGTTCAGGATAAACCTGATCAAGCGTAAGGGGGTCTTTTTTATTAATTCAACTACTATTTTCTCTTGTGGACTATATGTAAACATATTTTATGTAAAATATCTTATTTAGGTCAGTACTAAAAAACATGCATTTTGTATGATCCTTCCTATATTGGTCAAATAATTAACATTTTGCAGATTCTGCAAGGTGTATGTAAACTTTTGACTTCAGCTGTATTAAATACTAGTATATGAATAGTACTAAAATAACACTGACTGTCTGACCTCCAAAAAATGACTTTCTAATCCAGTAAACATGGACTTGGAAACCCTTAATTCACTTGGCTGGATCTTCAGTTTTCTGTGTGCACAGAGCAGCACCTTTTGGCAAATGTGATTTTGGAATTAGTTAAAATAAAACTGGCCTAGATTTCGGCTGACGTTGATCCATACTGTACAGTATTGAACTTTAGTTTGGTCCCTTTAGCAATCTTCTCAGTATATGGAAAATCTCATGGGTATAAACAGTTCCCCCAATGAGTAAAGAGATTTGTGTGTGAAACCGGAAAAACTAGTGTGAGAGGAAAGAATGATGATGATGGTGGTTGTGCTGCTTGGAAACAAAAACAGGAGTGGTTGGGGATCTTTTTCTCGACTGCTGAGGCCGCAGGATACTAATGATGCAGCTGATCTGCTTCTCTGATGTGCTGGCCAATATTTTAAATCAAAGCTTCAGATTTCATTTTGTTTGATTTTAGGCTCAGCGTCTTACCATGACACCAATGAAGTTGTGCATGTGGACGAGACTTACTACACCCCTCAGTTGGACTACAAACGTGAATACTCTTACAAATGATACAATATGACTGATTGTGAAATACTAGTTACTTTAAAACCATTTCCATTTTTGCCATCAGATCCACAGTGGTGCCATGCACTTAAGCTGTCCCATGGGGAAGTGTCCTGCTCTTCTCCTCGAGGTGGGCACCACCGAGGCTCGCTTGGAACTCGCTGTTTGCTGTCTTGTGAGCGTGGATATAAACGGCTGGGACAAGCATCGGTGCAGTGCATGCCCAACCGCCGATGGTCTGGATCCGCTGTCTGTCGAAGTAAGTGTACTTAAAAGGTGTTATAATTATGTCACAGACAACATCTATCCTTACTTGAACCATGTGTTTATATTATGTCTGAATCGCAGGGATACGTTGCCATGTTCTGCCTCTGATTGACCACGGTATGTACAGTTGCTCCCGCGGTTTTCTGGTAGACTCCAGGTGTGACTATACCTGCTATGAAGGCTATCAGATCGAGGGAGATCGCTACCGGATGTGCCAAGAAGAGGGAACATGGAGTGGCAGTGAACCAACATGTACAGGTAAAATAGAAAATCCATTCAGTCTAATGTATTCATTCATAGAGTTGAGGTCAAAAGTTTACATCCCCTTTCAGAATCTGCAAAATGGTCATTATTTTACCTAAGTAAGAGTATCATACAAAATGCATGTTATTGTTTATTAAGTAATGACCTGAAAAAGACATTTCACATAAAAGATGTTTACATATAGTACTTATAAAAATGACCCCATTCAAAAGTTTACATCCCCTTGTATACTGTGTTCTAACCTGAAACTCTCACCATAAACTGCCTCCGTCTGGAGCATCAGTGAGCAGTTGAACCTTCTGTAGTTGTTGCATATTCGCCCCTCAGTTGTCCTCAATGTGAAGAGATGCATCTCAAAATCATACAGTCATTGTTGGAAAGGGTTCAAATACACCAAAAAATTTTTGGGACCTGAAGGATTTTTCTTAAGAACAGCACGTTTGACTGTTCAGGACAAACAAGAGACTCATGAACAACTATCACTAAATAAAAAATAAAAAAAATCACAGCTGTGGATCATTCAGGTAACAACACAGTATTACGACTCAATGGAACAGGGTCATTTTTATAAATTCAACTATTATTTTCTCTTGTGGACTAAATGTAAACATCTTTCATGTGAAATATTTTATTCAGGCCAGTATTAAATAAACAGTAACATTTTATGAGCCATTTTTTGTGGTAATATAATTTACATTTTGTAGATTCGGAAAGGGGGATGTAAACTTTTGACCTCAGCTGTAGATTGCAGTTTTTACAAATCAGAGAGAAGATGGTGTAACGTTTAATAAAAATTGCATTGTTTCAGATTATGAACCCCCCAAACTGAAATGTCCTTTGTCCAGAGTGAAGGTAGCAGAACCTGGAAAAGTAACTGTCATGGTTTCATGGGAGCGTCCTGTTGCTAAAGATACCGCTGACAAAGCACTACAGTATGTGCAGCACATTTTATGAAAGCCATCTAACTTCCTTAGTGTCAAAGAGGCAATATGTAAACTGCATTTTTATCATCCTTTACCAGGGTCATGCGAAGTGGACCAGAGTCTGGATTCGACTTTCCTGAAGGAATACATACAATTCGATATAAAGTATCTGACCAGGCTCGCAACACAGCCACATGCAAGTTTACAGTGCAAGTTGAAGGTACAGCCAGTATTACATTTTGAGGTTTCTGCTTTGACGTGTTAAAGAGACTCTAGTTCACTAGTTCAAGGACTAGTTCACTCAAAAATAAAAATTGACTTTCATTACATGGACCAAAAGCATTGAGACAGTTTTCAACACAAATTAAGATATTTTTGATGAAATCCGAGAGCTTTCTAACCCTCCATAGAGAGCAGTGCAACTAACACATTCAAGGCCCAGAAAGGTAGTAAGGACATCATTAAAATAGTCCATGTGACATCAGTGTTTCAACCTTAATTTTATGAAGCTACATTACTTTTTGCACACAAAGAAAACTAAAATAATAACTACATTCAGCATTTTCTTCTATTCCGTGTCAAATGATGGGTTTATCTATCAAATATGGGTTTGGAATGACATGAGGGTGAATAACTAATGACAGAATTTTCATTTTTGGGTGAACTATCCCTTTAAAGTTTTAATTTCCTTCTCTAGATCTAGTCAGTTGCCCTTTCGTTGTATTATACATCGGTATAAATGCCTTAAACCGAAATTTTTGTTTTCTCAGTGAGGCGATGCCCAAAGCTAAAGCCACCTATGCACGGCTATCTGACATGTTCATCTGATGGCAATAATTATGGGGCTGTATGCGAATACCATTGTGATCCAGGCTTTGAAAGGTCAGGTTTTGCGACACGCGTTTGTCAGTTCAACCGCAACTGGTCTGATGAAGCCGCTCAGTGCGTGTGTGAGTATGTGGTTGTGTATTTAAACTGAAACACTAAAATAATTTTTTCTTAAATTGTTGTATGAACCATTTGCTTTTGCTTTTAGCAATGGCCATTAAAACAGACGTCAGGTCAGCTGGTGCTCTGCTTGACCAGTTTTACGAAAAGAGAAGACTTCTTGTTGTGTCCACTCCAGATAACGCTAACCAAAAGTACAGACTTCAGAATATTATGCTGCAGGTAATAGATATGTCTTTGACTTAAAGCAAAAACAATCTAAAGAAAGGAGAGTCTATATGACTGTGGGAATGTTCTGATGCAGAAAGCTGAGTGCGGTCTGGATATGCGACATGTGACAGTGATCGAGCTCTTAGGAACTCCACCTCGCGCCGTGGGCCGCATCAAAGAACAACGACTACAGCCTGAAGTCATAGAGGGTCTTAGGTAACATACTAATTATCTATAGTAGTGTTTACATGTTAAACACAGTATATTTAACTGCTGTATTTACAGACTGACATGGAAGTCATATTACAAACAAATACTCAAAGTCAACATGCAATTAACTATATTTACTTTTTTAATATCCTGCAGGACATAAAATCAAGTCCAATTTTAAGCTTGTTCAATATATATATATTGAGTAACATGGGATGAAAACTAGAATTAATGCTGACTTTAATGGTTAGTTTACCCAAAAATGAAAATTCTTTCTTTAATTACGCACCCTCATGTTTTTCCAAAGCCGTAAGACCTTCATTCATCTTGGGAATACAAATTAGTTTGTTTTTGATGAAATCCGACAGCTTTCTGACAGCAATGCAACTACCACATTCAAGGCCCAGAAAGTTAAGTACATCAGATTTCGGATTTCATCAAAAATGTATTAATTTGTGTTCCAAAGATAAACAAATATCTTACGGAGTTGGAACGACATGAGAGTGAGGAATTAATGATAGAATTCTCATTTTGGATGAACTATCCCTTTAAGCTCCAACAGAGAAGTATTGATCAGGCCTTATTTTAATAAAAGCCACATGACAATCTTGGACAAAACACTTTCATTAGGTTTTGCAACAAAAGGGACTCTGTAGTAAAGGAAAATGTTTTACTGATTCTCTCCACTATGCATGTGTGGTAAATTATTATTTGCATGTGGTTTCTTTTTTTTGTATGTAACAGACAGGCACTGTACATATCTACATCATATTTCACCATGGTGCTTCTGGATGAGTATGGTGTGGATCGGGAGCGCTTTGTTAACCCCACCACCTCTGATGAGCTCTACACATATGTGGAGGAGTATCTCCTTACAGAGGAGGAGTTAGAGAGACTGGAGACGAACAGGGACTTCTGTGACTGACTTCGATCTGATCAACTCAAGATCTGATGTTGTAGGTCAGAGTTTTCTATATAGCGACAGGCACCTCAAGAATGTGTTACCTAGACAAACAATCATTCGAAACTACATATTGCAGATATTATTCACAGAGAATCACAGCTGGAAATGTGATGTAGTCTGGAACGGGTTTTAATCTGCAAGTGCACAGTTCACATATTCTGAAGAAACCATCTATAATCGAGTGCACAGCACACAATGTGGATTTTTAAAAATATTTAATATTTATTAAAAGCTGATATTTTCATGTAGCTCTTAAAAAGAAGATGCTCACAATGAAGTAAATCAGCAGTATGACATTAAAATACATTGTGTTTAAACATAAATCTTTCTGGGCCATACATCAAGTGAACATTAAAAACCAAAGTGTTATTCAAACTAAAATATTTACTGTCTCCAAGCGTTCATTTTTAAGAACAGCATTAAAATGATGTATTTGAAAACATCTGTTTAGCTGCAACATTTATAGGAAATAAATATAATTGACACATACATGCTGCACATTTCCACATTGTTATTGGTCTTAAATGTTAAAATAAAAATAAAATAAAATAAAAGATGCTTTAACCTAAAAAGTCTTTAAAAATGACTGTAATCCATTAATGCTCTCATCCTGCACAGCTGCAACAGCAACACACAAATGTTGTGGAATGTGTAACCCTTGTCCTGATAATTGTGTTGCGCAATGTCCTTACTTGCACTTTCCCATGGAGGAGCGCAGTGGAAGAGTGCCCTCTGCCCAAGAGTCGGGGTACTGCATCATCTTCTTCCACAGCAAGATCTCCTCGCCTGTGGAGTCGGCCACCCACTCTTCCTTGCCCTCCTTGATAGTCACTGTGCAAACATCAGTTTGGACATTTATAAAGTTCAAATGCTGTTCTTTTGATCTTTTTATTTATGAAAAATGTATCATGGTTTCTACAAAAATATTAAAGGGATAGTTCAACTAAAAATGAAAATTCTGTCATTGATTACTCACCCTCATGTTGTTTCAAACTTGTAAGACCTTCAATCATCTTTGGAACACAAATTAAGATATTTTTGATAAAATCCGAGAGCTTTCTGACCCTGCATAGCAAGCAATGCAACTGACACATTCAAGACCCATAAAGGTAGTAAGGACATCTTTAAAATAGTACATGTGACATCAATGGTTCCTGCGTCAGCATGCGTCGTGGTACACTCATGAATTCGCGTCAAAGACTGACACGGAAGAGAATAGTTATTTCCGTTATTTTTGTATTCTTTGTGCACAAAGTATTCTTGTGGCTTTACAGGCTTTAAACATGTCAGTTACATTGTTGTCTATGCAGGTTCAGAAATATCTCAGATTTCATCAAAAATATCTTAATTTGTGTTCTAAAGATAAACGAATGTCTTACAGAGGGTAAGGAATTAATGACAGAATTTTCAGTTTTGGGTGAACTATCCCTTTAACGGCTTCTGAATTGATTTCAGCTCAAAGGAATACAGTGCCTTGCAAAAGTTTTCATATTCATTTTTTCACATTTTGTTGTTGGTGCCTTATGTTAAACTGCTTTAAATTACTTTTTTTTCCAAAATCAATCTACAATCCATAATGGCAAAGCAAAAAAAAAATGTTTTTAACATCTCTGCAAATGTATTAAAAATAAAAAAACTTAAATGATTCCATTGCGTAAGTATTTATACCCTTATCTGGAACACTTGAAATTTAGCTCAGGAGCATTCATATTGCTTGTAGATGTTACTACACTGCGAGAGAAGTTAACCTTTGGCAAATTCAATTGAATGGGTATGATTTTTAAAGGCACACACATCTTAAAAGGTCGAACAGCTGTAAATGCATATTAGAGCAAAAACCAACCCTCTGAGGTAATAAAAAAAACTGTCTGTAGAGCTCAGAGACAGGACTGCATCAAGCCACACGTCTGGGGAACAGTTTTCATTTAAAAAATCTGCTGCATTGTAGGTTCACAAAAACGTGTAGTCATGTAGCGTTCACTTTAGCCGAGCTCCATGGTCATATGTGAAGATAGGAGAGGATAGCTTGAGGCTGTAAAGGTGCTTCAGCTAAGAACTGTGTTAGGGGTATGAATACTGTGCCATGTACGTATTTCAGTTTTTTTATTTTTAATAAATGTATAAAGTTGTGACATTTCTGTTTTTGCCATGTCATTATGGTGCATGGAGTGTAGATTGATGTGGAAAAAATAATTAAGTAATTAAAGCAGTTTAACCTAAGGTAGAAACATAACAAAACATGAACAAATTAAGGAGTATGAATACTTTCGCAAGGCACTGTATGTAGCAGCAGATGCCTTTACCTCCTCCCAAGCTGAGGCGAACTCCTCCCAGGAAGTCGTTGCTAGACAGGGTCTCTCTGTCCCAGACAGTAAGCTCCAGACATACATCCTTCAGCTGCTCCAGACTCAGGTCGTTGTACACCAGTGTGTGGTTGTAGTTTGGGCTCTTTGTCTTCTTCACTACCGGAGTCTTCTTCTTTGAGGAAGACTTGCTCTGTGATGGCAGCAGATACCTGAAGGACAGCGTTATTAGTAGAAATAAACGACACAACAAAGACCTTTAAAAACTAAACAGATGTAATGAATCAGATGTTTGCAAACCCTTTCACAAAGGAATCACATGTGCCTCCAGCTTTCGTGGCGGTTAGATTTTTGGCCTCTTTGATCAATACGTGCAGCTCAGCACCACTGGCTTTGGTCTTTTTTCCTTCAGTAGACAATAGAGCCATAATGTAATGTCAATATGTTACAGATATGTTAACTGTGTTTCCCCTCACCTTTTCCATTAGAGTCCTCTCCATTTGTCTTATTTGCTGTGACATACTTCAGTGAAATCACCAGCTCTCCTTTGTACTGATCGAATGGAGAGGCTGACTGGGCAGCTCCCTAAGGAAAAAAATTAAAGGTTGTACTAAACAAAACAAAAACTTGGTTGCAATGTTTGGGTACAAGCATATACCTTTCCTCTAAGAGCCATACACTCTTGATGCGCAGAGTCAATATCATGGCTATCCAGTGGTACCTCCACCTCACCCAGAAAGGCATTGTGGCCAAAACGGTCATAGTGCCAAACTGAGAGTTGTAGTGTTCGAGTCATCAGCTGGGTGCGGCTGATGGAATACTAAAACAAACAAGAACAAGACAGGTTGTCACTATGAAATAGAGATTGCAAGGTTTATTTACTCTGTTTGTGTGAACTGTGCATGTTGTTTGCTCTAGATTAAAATGGGGCAAGCATATGAACTAATATTTGTGACTGTGACTCGGTGATAACAGTGTACTTATCTTTTCTGTCAATACCAAGCCCATTCGAAACCCGATGTTAGTGTGCAGTGTTTTAATTACCTGCCGGTTAAAGCACATCTTATAGACTTAAGTGTTGCTATTATTACTCACTGGTATCAGTTTCTGATAGTACTGTTGTTCCACACCATGAAAAAAATGGGAAATTGGGAATAAATTTATTGAAAAGACTTGAAACTATACCTTCAGTGTTTCCTTAAAACTGGGATTAATGTTGTTATGTTTGATTGAAGTTTTCTTCTTGCTCTTGTCTGGGAGTAGGTAGGCCTTGACATATCTGTGGAAAGAAATCAACCAGTGGGGTTAGTTTTGCAGTGATTTCTCTTTGAAACGGGGAAACCCAGCGTATGATTCATGGATGGAAAATTATTATTCTTGGAAGACAGTACAGAACATGAGACCCTCTCAGGAAATGGCAGGGAAATTACTTAGCATATGCTGTGTGGAGGCCCACTTACGGGTTGCACTTCTTTTTTGCTGCATCAGCATAAGCCAGCCCTTTACACTCCTGGACCACGACAGACAGGCTCTGGCTGGGCTCATCGTAGCTGAGAGAGAAGTAAATATCTCCACTCACTTCCACACGGTCGTAGTCTCCTGCTTCACTGTACACACTCATCGTACTACCAAGAGTTGCCTGTGAAAATTGTTTAAAAAAATACATTTAAAATATTGTATTGCTAGTAATAATTAATTATTAACAATTTCAATATTACTTATTTAATTAATAATATTAAAGGTGGGTTACCCTCGAGCCTCCCAGACTTCCCAAGCTATCACCAAATTTCAACCTGTGTATATTCACCAAGTTATCAATATCTTCCTCCTCCTCATCATCCTGAAACAAGTCAGACATGACAATCAAGTCACTTTTGTTTGCAGGTGAGAATAAAACAGTACAATCTTATTTAAAATAGTTTGAATTAGTTTGAAATTAACTCACAGCATTAAGGCCAGGAACTGACTGGCTTCTATCTCCCATAGAAGGCGCAGGACTTTCTTTTCCTTCTTCACGCAAATCAAGTGTGGAGGCTGGTTTAATATCTATATCAGAACAGTTTATGCATATTTAAAACCCAGAGTAAAATAAAATAAAAATACCGGGTTCAAGCACTTTAAGGCATTTAAGCACTTGAAAACAGACATTATGTCCTGGTTTCACAGACAGAACTTAGACTAAACCAGGATTAGGCCATAGTTCAATTACGACATTTAAGTCATTTTTATAAACATGCTCAGAAAAAAAACATGACTGGTGAGCATCTTGAGACAAAACAAAGGCACTGATATATTTTAAGATCAGTCAATACAAGTTTCTGTTAGTTGAAACAGCTCAGACTTACATTTTAGTCTGGGACTAGGCTTAAACCTTGTCTGTGAAACCGGGGGTGCATGTTATATATAGCAAGCCTGTAACCACCTAAATCAATGATTAAAAAAACATTTTTGGCAAATCCTGGTAATTCACAACAGAAATATGATTGTTGGTTGTTGGGGGAGTCAAGCCCATCCTGTGGAGGGTGTCCTCTTTTTGGATTCTCTAAGACGAAGTCATGCATAGTCATGACCGTTTTTATGTTTTTTCCGCGATTTTTTTTTTATATACATGTGCATCCCTTTGCGACAGAGAGTTGACATTTTTTTGTTGTTGATAATTCTAACAATTACAACAGGGTTTCAGCGCTATGAGCTTGAACCCCTAATAAATTAATTAATTAATTATTGTACACTAGTGTTTAGGGTCAGAAGATTTTGAAAAGGTTTTTTTTGTCTCTAAAGCTTACCAATACTGCATAAATTTGTACAAAAAAATAAAATAAAATAAAAATAAAAACAGTAAAATTATGAAATAATATTACATTTCAAAATAACCATTTTCTATCTGAATACATTTTAAAATGTAATTTATTCCTGTGATGGCAAAGCTGAATTTTCAGAATTATTACTCCAATCTTCAGAGTCACCTTCAGAAATCATTCTAATATGCTGATTGGTGCTCAGAATAGATGTATTATTATTATAAATTTTTAAATATATTTGGCTTTAAATGACTTTACTGTCAGTTTGGATTAATTTAATGCTTCTTTGCTGAAAAAAAAAAAAATTAAATACTTAAGAAAAGTGCTGATCACAGACTTTTGAACAGCAGTATATATACGCATACCTGATAGTTTGTGCACTCTTCTGACACTTTTCTTGAAAAGCCCATCCACGTCACGCAAGGAGTCAGAACAGGCATTCATGTGATGAATTAATGAGGCCTTAAGTTGGTGGAAATTCAAGATAATAGGTGACACATGAACAGAACTGGGACAGAGAAAACATACGGCTTAACAGGGTGAGCTATGAATAAACACTTACTGTCTCAGTGTTAGATGGACTGTCACTGTTAGCGGGGACCATTAGGGTGGACATAGCAGAGCCTGCTGGACTAGTACTGTCTGTTGGTTCCTCTTTTCTAGATGCAAATCAGAGGCTTGCATCACACTATTAAATCACAAGTCATGGATTTCTGCATCTCAGACTCAGACCTTACCTTTGCATTATGGGGGTACTGTGGGATGATTTGGTTTCAGCGTGGCTGCTGCTGCCTAGACTGGCTTTTTCTATTGATTGTGTGTCACTATGTTGTTGCTCTTGCACATCAAGTCCTTCAGAAATCTCAAGAGATGATCTGAAAGAATGAGACAGGATGAAGTATAGAGTGATGACAAATGTCATCCTAATAAATTACATTAAAACACATTAACCATACTGGCATTGCATGGCTGGAAATATTGTACACTCAAAAATACAAATTTACTTTTACTCATCCTAACATCATTATAAACCTAAATGCTTTTTTTCTGTGGAACACAAAATTGATAAGATCTTAAACAAACAGGTTGGACATTATTATCAAATGTAATTGCTTCTGTGCCTTGTAACCAAATGCCATTAAGTCAAAACTGCATGCAAAAAGCCTGTGGAGATGGTTGTTTTACAGGAAAGATCTATGTGAATTATCTCCAAAATGTATGTGTGTGTGTGTGTGTGTGTGTGTGTGTGTGCATTTTGACAGAATTTTCATTTTTGGACGAACTCTTTAACAAAGAACTGGTCTGTGTGATTTTAAATAGACCAAAGCGAAATAAGATGATTGGAAAAAAGTAAACATTTTAAATGGAATAGTAAATATTAAAATGATAAAGAACATTACGTTATTTGCTCAGTAGATACATGAGACTATATAATAAGTGCTGATGATGACCTCTTATTTGCTAGTGCGATGTCTTTTAGTCTTGGCCTAGGCATAGGTACGGTTTGGCTGGTATTCAGCTCCGCTTTGTTTAACAGCATTTCCCCAGCTGTCCCGTGCTTTTTACCTACAACAGAGAGATGTCATTTTTTTAAAACGGGGAAGTGAGTTTGTATAATTATTAATCTCAAAAACTACCAGCCATTTTACTCTAAGGTAAACAGGAGGATTATTCCTATGTCCTCTCCTCGTGTACACAAAAAGAAAATCTATAATCCACCCTTTATAAAAACAAAACCTTCAAGTTCACATTGCTGTATCAGACTGTCTGGCATCTGCTTCCTGTACTCACCCAATGGCCTCTTCCTGAGGGAAACTCGAACTAAATCGTGTCCAGGAGCTGTAGAGTAGCGGTTAACCCTCTCGTCAAAGAACCAGTCTCCAGTGCTCATCTTCAGATCTCTGAGAGAGGGAAAAAAACCTGTTGAACATTAACCTTTTCCATTAAGCAAGGGCCTCATTTCCAGTCTAATGTTTCTCTTGATAATAGGGTTTCTAAGTGGACTGAGGCCAAAGAGAGGGATGCTGGGAGTCATGGGGTGCACACTCACATCTCTTTGGCACACACTGTGCACATCCAAGATCCGTTGGGTCGAGCTGATTGACATTTTTTGCAAACCTGATGTTTGCATACTCTGCACTGGATACCGTTGCGGTTCAGAAGGCCCATAGGCTCTTGGCAGCGGCCACAGCTGCGCTCGCTGTAATTCCCACCGCTACGCTTTGCACCCTTTCTTTTGATATCCAGCAGCTCAGCTTTCAGCTTCCTAAGAGTACAAAAATAGCATTTACAGTGCTTTGCGAAAGTATTCATACCCCTTCATTTTTTTTACTTTTTGTTATATTGCTGCAGTATGTTAAACTGTTTTAAATTACATTTTTCCACATCAATCTACACTCCATGCACCATCATGACAAAAACAGAATTGTCACGACTTCATAAATGTATTTAAATTTTAAAAAGGGTCCTTTAGGTGCTTTTTTCTTTTGCAAATTCCAAGTGTGTTTTCATGTGTCTTCATTGAGGAGAGGATTGAGTGTTGCCATACCACCATAAAGCCCAGAATGTTGCAGTGATGTTTGTCCTTCTGTAAGTTTCTCCCATATGCATATGATCATGGAGCTCAACTAGAGTGATCATCAGGTTCTTGGTCACCACTTTAGCCAAGGTCCTCCATCCATTGCTCAGCTTGGCCAGGAGGCCTGTTCTAGGAAGAGTCCTGGTTGTTTCAAACTTCTTCCATTAAGGATAACTGAGACTACATGCTTCTGTGAACCTTCAACGCAGCAGATTTTTTTCTGAAATGCATCGATGTGTGGCTCGATGCAGTCCTGTCTCTGAGCTCTAAAGGCAGTTTTTGTATACCTCAGGGCTTGGTTTTTGCTCTGATATGCATTTTCAGCTGTTAGACCTTTTATTAAGATGTGTGTGCCTTTCCAAATCATACCCATTCAATTGAATTTGCCACAAGTTAACTTAATTCGAAGTGTAGTAACATTTACAAGCAATATGCATGCTCCTGAGCTAAATGTCAACTGTCCCAGATAAGGGTATGAATACTTATGAAATGGAATCATATTTTAATTTTTTATAAATTTGCCAAGATGTTAAAACCTGTTTTTTGCTTTGCCATTATGGTGTATGGAGTGTAGATGTGTGGGGAAAAAAAGCAATTTAAAGCAGTTTGAGCAACATAAAAACATTAAAATCATATAAATTACATAAACAATTTTATTTAAATCTGCATTTCTAGAACAGGACTGATTCTCAATGAAGCAACCATGACACTTACTTTACACGCAGCTCCTCCAAGCGCCTCAGCTCCTCATCTCGCCGAAGGACTTCTAGTATGAATTCTTGCTCAGACTCAGTCAGGAAAGACACATTGATCTCCATGTTCTGCACCATCGTTGCGAGTCAAGCCCTGCTTCTAAGGAATAAAAAAACAAACAAATGTCTCTAGATGCATTAAGTCAACAAAATATATTCTATGTCAACACAAATGCATATTACAGAAACTTGTAGAACCACTTACTGAGTAACATACCAGTGTCGCTCACTGATAATATGAATACAGAAGCTACCCAACCAAAAAGAGGTCATTTGCTTTTCAGTGATTAGACTAAGATATATAATGAGAGTGTTACACAAATAAAGGAAGTCCTGCTGTTTGTAAAAAGGGTAGAGACCTGGAGACAGGGCAGAATTGACAAATAAAGGGAGTGACCTTTCATGTAGTGTCTGTCAGTGTCAGTATGTCACAGGCTTCTCAACACCTCCCTGCAGGAGCTGAGTAATTAGACAAACACAAGGACACCCTGTGACATGCAGCTCCACATGCAAATTAGTTGGTTACCAATGGCTTGCAATATCAATATCGCAGCAGGGAAGTAGAGATATTCACATCCAGGCATCTACCACATAAATCAATTATAGTGTATTAGCATTAGTAAATCATTTAATAAATCAAGCCAAGCAAATGTATGCATTTTGCAAAAATGCAGGTGATGGCTTCTCATCACGCTCTTAGTGAAAGGCCAAAAATAATGTTCTGACTGGAGAGCATGAGAACCATGTTTTGATTTGTCGCTTGTAAAGTTATGGACAGCAAATCAATAAAATTAATGTTGTTTGAAAATAACTAAAGGCCAACAGAGCCTGGGAAAAGGGGCAGAGCACTGGAATGTCATCAGGAAAAGAGGAAAACAACATGCAGTCAGCGTATCACAAGAGTTACCGCCCTTTATGGACACACAACCATGGGTGGAGGTCTTTAGCAAACCTACTTCTTTTCCAAATGAGGCACTTATGATGATTATTACTTGGTAGCAATCAAGAGCCTTGTAAAAGTCCATTGAGCACAAGTGGTGGCAAATGTATGAGAAAAGAAAAAAATCTATATCAAATAACCTTCAATTAAGACTGGTTTGGTCTATTCAAAACAAACGGACCGTCTTAACAAACTTGTTCCTCATTCTTTGAATGTTTGAGGAAAATGGAAAGGATTAAAGTGAGAACCACAATGAGTGGAGTTTCTTCCAGCTATACTGAAGGATTTATCCTGCTCTAACACATGGACAACAAATACTAACACTGAATTCATTTAACTAAATCATGCAACATTACATATATAAAAAAAAAGAGTTAAATAAACAGAAAAGTACAGTTAACGTATAGGAAAAGAAGAGGCAAACGAACTATATAGGAAAATAAAACACAAATGTTAGCAGACTTTAAGATCTTAAAAATAAAAGTGACTAACGTTACATCGAGGCATAATGACAACAACTGAGAAACTCTCGACTCGTTGCGTATCATAGGAAAGCATTATTCCGGAGTAGAATATAAACAGTGTTAGTACAGTTTCCCTAGATTCCTATCATCTCTAACAGAATCTCTTCAAATGTGGTTTAAATGTTTACTTACCAACAGCGCAGGATTTTCCCACACTCTTTCTTTCGTTGCCTTCTCCCTGCGAGCTCACCGACTTCCCAGCTTTGCCAAATAAACGTCGTCCCGGAACAAACGGAAACTTTTTAGTCACCGCAGCTCTGCGCGTCAGAGACTCTGGAACACCGTGCAACAGGTGCGCGTCCACGATGCGCGCAGACGTCAGCGTTTCCTCCTTGGAATGGAGGTCATTGGACAGAAATCACATTTTGCCTTTAGGTCCTGTGTTTTAAGATTTGAACTGATGTGAAGCTTAGAGAATAGCTTAAAATGAAATACGTTTCATATAAAATAATGTTTAAAATGTATTTTTTGAAACGTACTGGAACCTTTGTGTTTGTTAACATTAGTTAATGCACCGTGAACTAACATGAACTAACAATGAACGACTGTATTTTCATTAACTAATATTAACAAAGATTAATAAATAGCATAATAAATATATTGTTCATTGTGTGTTCATATTAGTTGCATTAACTAATTTTACCAAATGACACCTTATTGTAAAGTGCTACCAATTTTTTGCATATATGCAAAGTTGTTTTGGATTTTTAAAAAATTAAGAAAAAAAAAACAGTTAATTAGTTCTGGGTGGAAGTGATGCAATCATACATTTTATTGGCCATGGGATAGAAAAAGAAAAAGTTTACACTACCATCCAAAAGTTTGTTTTTCTCAAACATGACAACCACATACAGTTGAGGTCTTAAGTTTACATACGCCTTTCAACTATTTAGTACTGACCTGATTAAGATATTTTACATAAAAGATGTTTACATATAGTCCACAAGAGAAAATAATAGTTGAATTGATCAAAATGACCCGATAGTTGTTCATGAGTCCCTTGTTTGTCCTGAAAAAGTTCAGAAAAATCCTTCAGGTCCCACAGTTTTTTTTTCAAGGTTTTTGTGTATTTGAACCCTTTCCAACAATGACTGTATGCTTTTGAGATCCATTTTTTCACACAGAGGACAACTGAGGGACTCATGTGCAACTATGACAGAAGGTTTAAGCACTCACTGATGCTTCAGAAGGAGAAACAATGCATTAAGAGCCAAGGGTGTAAACTTTTGAACAGAATAAAAATGTGTACATTTATCTTATTTTGCCTGAATATATATATTTTTTTAATTTAGTACTGCCCTTCAGAAGCTACAGGAGATATTTACGTTTCCCAGAAGACAAAATAAGTTAAATTTACCCTGATCTTCAAATTTAAAAAAGTTTTCATCCCCAGCTCTTAATTCGTCTTGGAGTCTTATAATAGTTGCATAATAGTTATAATAGTCCCTCAGTTGTCCTTAGTGTAAAAAGATGGATCTCAAATTCATACAGCCATTGCTGGAAAGGGTTCAAATACACAAAAATGTTAAAAAACAAAGAATTTGTGGAACCTGAAGGATATTTTCTGAAGAACAGCAGGCAGTTTAACTTTTCAGGACAAACAATGGACTCATGAACAACTATCGGGGTCATTTTTATAAATTCAACTATTATTTTCTCTTGTGGACTAGTAAGCGTCTTCTATGTGATATCTTATTAAGGTCAGTGCTAAATAAAAATAAAAAAAACATGCATTTTGCATGATCGCTCTTATTTTGGTAAAATAATTAACATTTTGCAGATTCTGCAAGGTGCATGTAAACTTTTGACCTCAATTGTGTGTGTTTAGTGTTCACAAGTGAACAGTAACCAAAAAACAGACCAATTTTAAAAAAGATTTTATTTAAAAATAACTACAAAACACTACTATAATTTTGCATCTTAAATGCACACACACACCAAGTGAAAAATTCAGCAATTAAAACTCTAATTATAGAGATAGATAAATGAACTATAGAGATTAAAATGAAAACAACTTTACACATGTTTGACTGTGTTTATCAGAGAGGTTTACACTCCAAGTCCAGAACTACATGACTGATATGTGGTGCGTATGTCTTTACATGCTCTATGTGCTTGATATTTGTCCTCCATTTGCTTCCAGTGATGTCTGACAAAAGTGTAGAGATGCGTCTGGCTGTGTCTGAAGCCCAGGCAGTCCATACTTGCATATCTCTCTGGCTCCTCAGAGAAGGTTCTTCCATAGAAGAGCCTTTTTCAACATCTATAGGAGATGACCGTTCATGTTGTTCATGGTGCAAAGGTGTTGTGACATTTTGATGAATATGCAGCATTCCACCAGTGTCTTTTTTTAGCAGACGACATGCCACTGGCCATCCTTCCTCCGAACTTGGTATGAGGCCCAAATTCACTCGATCAGCAAGATCACATAATGGTAGCTAACAAGGATGTCCAACAGTTTATTACTTTAACTGACAAGATGTGCAAAAAGCAAAATGACATAAGTGTGTTCATTATTAAAACAAGAACAAATATCTACCAGTGGGGTCTGAAAAATCTACTGATATTCAAACACATTTTCCCAATGTATTCTAAAAATACATTGTATGGGTCAAAATTATTGATTTTTCTTTTTGCCAAAAATCATTTGGATATTAAGTAAAGACCATGTTCCATTAGGATATTTCATAAATTTCCTACCGTAAATATATCGAAACTTATTTTTTGATTAGTAATATGCATTGCTAACTTCATTGGGACAGATTTAAAGATGATTTTCTTAATATTTAGATTTTTTTGCACCCTCAGATTCCAGATATTCAAATAGTTGTAGTTGTAGCTATTTATCAGGTTTCAGATGATGTATAAATCTCAATTTAAAAAAAAAATTGCCCCTTACGACTGGTTTTGTGGTCCAGGGTCACATATATTGTCTGTTACCCAATGAGCTGATTCTCATCAACAACCAAATTTTATTTTTATTTTCTGAAATTTTATTAAGTGAACTTTGAATTTGAATGTCAATCAGCACTTTTATATCTCAGTGTACAAGCAAGCTGTTATCCTGACCTGTCTGTTGTCTCCTTGATGGACAGTGCAGCGGTCTGACACACTGTTGATCTGCAGGTTTCTCTGTAGAGCTTTTACTGCATCTGGGTTCCATTCACATGCATGTACATGAGCAGCCTTAGCATGTACCAGATATGGAAGAGTGAAGTAGCCAATCCCTGGAAAGTGGGACAAAATATGATCATAAATCTAGGGTGATTAAAAACCATTCCAACGGTACACATCTCATTGTTTTTACCTGCATATAAGTCAACCACAGTCTCGCCACTGCAGTCAAAGGAGGCTATTCTGAGCTTCTCTGTGATATTCCCAGAAGAGAACATGCACTTGGTGACATCAAACTCATACCTGAAATTTCAATCAGACAAATTTATTAATTTAATATAGTATAGTGTATTAAGTTATTTATTTCCCTCAAATAACATCTTATGTATCTTATGAATTACCTAATGTGGTTATCAATGTGTGTTACATAGCTGCTGTCTCCTAAAAGCATTGTCACTACAGGCGTACGATAACCATCCTGGGATATTTTTTTAATTTGAGCTATACGTTTCACTCCGAGTGTCAAGGCAACTGCAGTCCAGAATTCAGATCCTACAAAAAATAAATGTGAGAACATGGTAGAATATATTTAAGAAATGTAAGCTAATTAGATATTCATATATATATATATATTCATACAGAATATATGTGACCCTGGAGCACAAAACCAGTCTTAAGTAGCACAGCTATATTTGCAACAATAGCCAAATATACAATGTATGGGTCAAAAATATAGATTTTTCTTTTATGCCATGAATCATTAGGATATTAAGTAAATATCATGTTCTATAAAGATATTTTGTAAATATATCAAAACTTAATTATTGATTATTAATATGCATTGCTAAGAATTTCATTTGGACAAATTTAAAGGTGATTTTCTCAATATTTATATTTGCACCCTCAGATTTTCAAATACTTGTATCTCGGCCAAATATTGTCCTATACTAACAAACCATACATCAATGGCAATTTAAAAAATTGACCCTTATGACTGGTTTTCATATAATCTAATTATTTTAAATACTGAATGTGCAGAGGGTCTGAGATTCATTATCACCCACCAATTTCTTTCCATATTGCATTAGAGAAGCAGCCTTCACTAAACAGTACAAGATCTCCATGGCATTGCCATCGGCTAGGAATGTCTCTCTCCAGATCCTCATTCCATTTTTCTCCTTTAGAAACCAGCATGGACTGTGCAGTTTCTATAAGCCTCTTATGAGAAGATTTAACTTTTTCCTTCTTTGATAATGGGGGAGCCTAAAAAATAAGCAAACATGCGTTAAGATGTTCAGTGAATTGGGTGAAAACATATACATTTAATAATTGTGAATGCTCACCTCAATATCAACAATTTCACAAACGCTGTCCTGTGCGACATGATTCGTTAGTGCCACTAGATCAAGCTGTGCCAGAACAGATGCGACGACTGGAAGGGTTACAGTCCCATCTGAGTGTTTCTGTGCAGTGTACATGCGGTCCAGAACACCTTGTGACTGTAGGTATTTTCTGAAAAACAGTTATACATGGTAATACACCATTACAGCCCAGCAAGTTTCTAAATACAGAACCATTCAAGTTTTAATATGATAGCAACTTACTTTCCTCACATGTTTCATGAAACATTTCTGTGTTAACATATAGAGATCCAAGTTTTTGGACAGTAAGATTTTTAATATTTTTAAAGAAGTCTCTTCTGCTCACCAAACCTGCATTTATTTGATCTAAAGTAGTGCAAAAACAGTAACATTTTGAAATATTTTTTACTATTTAAAATAACTGTTTTCTATTTGAATATATTCTAAAAGATCCAAAGTTCAGCATTTATCTGAAATAAAAAGCTTTTGTAACATTTTACACGTTTTACAATCAAAAGATTGAAGTCAGTCAGTATATATTTTTGGAATATTTATTATAATAATAGATATAGATAAAGATATGTATAATGTTAGAAAATATTTATTTCAGACAAATTCTGTTCTTCTAAACTTTCTATCAACCAAAGAAACATGAACTCAGCTATTTTCAACATTAATATGATATTTTTTAATAATTATGTTTTGGGCAGATATCATAATATTAGAATGATTTCTAATATTTATAATTTGGAATCACAGGAATAACCTACATTTTAAAATACATTTAAAATTGTACTGTTTTTGCTGTACTTTGGATCAAATAAATGCAGGCTTGGTGAGCAGAAGAGACAAAAATCTTACTGTTCATAAACTTTTGACTAGTAGTGTACTTTATGGTTGATAATTAAAAATAATTAACACTTCAAAAAGCTTTATTTAATAACCGGCCAAATAACAATTTTTAAGAGATCTATTTGGTGTGTGTGATATATTTTTCATTGCAAATGCAAAAGGAATATTAGTTTAAATGTTAAAAAAACAAGAACCTGATATCAACAAATGTTTATGTACGTTCAGCTCATTATAGTTACATGAACAAAATAATGCTACAGAGATTCAGCGAGCAGCTGTTTGTATGCATCCTACCTGTACAGTTGTGCGTGACGCTGCGGCACTTTTAAACACGGAATTATAACCATTTTCCAAAGGAGACGTTATAAAAATAGTCTAAATATATTCATTATCTAAGCAAACTAATATGGGGGTCCATCAAAACCTTATTTGAACCTTACAGAAATAATGGTCATGAACAAGAAACTGTCGCTTTCGTGTAATATCGTTCCTAGTCGGTTCCGAGTTCCTAGTAGGAATATTATCAGTGTTGCACTTGTAGGGTGCCTGGAAATAGCAAATAGTGCGCTGATAGACGTTATTATAAAGTTCTGTGTATATCTGTTGATTTTTATATACGTTGTAATTATAATAATACTACTACTAATAACAATAATTTAAAAATAATGTCTTTTGCGAGTCATCATCCGACTACACCAGTGAAACGGTAGATGGCAGAATGCTTAGGATTTTACCGCGAAAAACATCCGCATGGTAGCGAAGAAATATACAGAACGTCCAATCACAGTAAACGCAGCTGTCCCACGTGACACTTTATAAACAGAACTTAAAAGCAAGCAAGGTAAGTTCTATATAATATCTGCACAAGTTATAGTTATAGAAAAGTATATAACCGCATTATCATACTCTTTTGCAGGTTTACAGAAGTTCAGTTCTGATATCATTGAAATAAACAGCTTTTTCTGCGGTCGTCTAGCGTTATATCAATTGGATAAAGAATATGCGTACAGTTTAATATAGGGAGACATGTCTTTAATTCAACTTTAGCACACAACTATTCTATTAATAATACAACTGTATACATGAATATGACTGTATACTATAGAATAGTAATGTCAACTTTACAGCGGGGCATTTTGTCGCAACAGCTCTGTTTTTCTGTTATAACGTTACATTACCCTGCTGAAAAAAACAGCTAAAACCAGCATTGGCTGGTTGGCTGGTCTTAGGTGGTTTAAGCTGGAAGTAGCTGGTTTTAGCTGCTGGTCTCCCAGCCTGACCAGCTAAGACCAGCTTGGCCAGGCTGGGAAAGTGGCCAAAACCCCTCTAAAACCAGGCTGTTTTTTTCAGCAGGGTAATGAAATGCCAATGCTAGTAATTGTCACATGTGCTTTCCACACTTTGTTTTGCTAGATGTCAGCAAACAGTTGTGTGACAGCTATCCGGCTTGATTCCCTCAAGCAAGCTGACAAACCACAGATCCACTTGTTACCTTGTGAAATAGAGCGTGACGGACCTGCTGAAGTCTTCAGGTTCTTTAATCCCACTGTGAAGGAACGCAAACACGGTTAGTCAAATAGTAGTACACACCTCGAAAATAAAACAAGTTGAAGGGCTCCACCTGATTAAGATAAGATTGTCTTCTGCAGAAACGACAGTGTCATTCAGAGGTCGGGGGCTGAAGGGTCAGGAATTGCATTGCCCAAAAGGATACACAGGAGTAGTGCTAAAAGAGGTCCAGAAACCTGCATCTGATCAAGAGGTACTTATACACATTTCTAAATGACAGATATGGGTTTTAGAACACTAATTCTTCAACTTTTGTTTTTAGGACAGAGTAGTAAAAGTTTCTTCAGTGTTTCATCGTTTCACATACTGGAATTTGGAGACGCCGACGACATCTGACGATGGAGTTGTGATGGCGATGACATGGCCTCAGCTAGCAGAGGCAGTGAGTACCTTTTGATGAGCATTTATCATTTACCTTTATTAGAATTCTCTTGGTTCGCCTAAAGTATTTATTAACTTATATCAATACCTCTTTCTGCAGATACACGGACCAGTGGATGACTGATGATGGAGATTGTTTTATTGTGGAGATCTGCTTCTCTAGTACATTGTTACAGTTAAACAAATGTGAAAATGATTCTTTGTTGGAAGACAGAATATGTAACTAACTAACATTTTTACCAAACATGTGTTCAAGAATATCACAATGCAATATGACTAACTATTAAAAGTCTTGTTTTATTGTTTTCCCTTGTGCAGACTTTTAATTTAGACATATATTTAACAGTATCTGAGGTTTTAAGCTGATGTACATTACCGTAAAACATTTGGGGTTCTTTTATGCTTACCAAGGCTGCATTTATTTGATTAAAAATACAGTAAAACAAATATTGTGAATTATTTAAATGTGAAATAACCCATTACTCCAGTCTTTAGTGTCACATGATCCTTTAGATATTATTGTAATCTCTACAAATCAACATTTTAAAATATGCTTATATGCTGATTTGATAAAAGAAACTTTTATTATCAATCTTGAAAAGAGTTTTGTTTTTTATGGAAACCATGATGTTTTTTTTTTTTTTTAATCTTTGAAACACAGAAAGGACTTATTTGAAATAGAAATCTTTTGTTACGTTGTCTTTACTGTCACTTTTGATCAATTTATTGTGTCCGTTCTGAATGAAAGTTTTCATTTAATAAAAAAAATCTTACTGAACCCCAAATTTTGAAAGGTAGTGTAGTTCTTAAAATATTTCACAACATAAATGGACCCATCGTAAAATCACTGAAAGCTCATTGTAATTTATAGCACCTACACTACCAGTCAAAAGTTTTTGAACAGTAAGATGTTTAATATTTTTTAAAGAAAAATATTAAGCCTGCATTTATTTGATCCAAAGTACAACAAAAGCCATAATATTGTGTATTTTACTATTTAAAATAAGTTTTTTTTTTTCATATTTCATCATTACTTCAGTCTTCAGTTTCACATGATCCTTCAGAAAACATTCTAATATGCTGATTTGCTGTTCAAGAAACATTATTATTAATATTTAAAACAGTTCAGTACCTTTTTTCCAGGATTCTTTGATGAATAGAAAGATTCAAAGATCAGCATTTATCTAAAATAAAAAGCTTTTGTAAAATGATGCACTATACCATTCAAAAGCTTTCAGTCAGTATAAATTTACTTTATTTAAAGAGATTATAGAAATTAATACTTTTATTTAGCAAGGGTGCTTTAAATTGATCAAATGTGATGATAAAGACTCAGCTGTTTCCACCAATAAATGTTTTTGAGCTGCAAATCAGAATGTTAGAATTATTTTGAAGGATCATGTGACTGGAGTAATGATGCTAAAAATTCAGCTTTGAAATCACATCTTAAAATATTGCTGTTATTTTAAATAGTAAAAATATTCAGATTTTACCGTTTTTGCTGTACTTTGGATCAAATAACTGCATGTGTAGCGAGAAGAGACTTCTTTAAAAAACATTAAAAATCTAACTGTTCAAAAACGTTTGACTGACAGTGTATTTAAAAGTCTGACCATCTTTCACGCTTACAAAAATTCACAAAACACAAACACAGCAAAACTCGTCATTGTAGTGATATAGTCATTTATCTGCTCTAATGGATCTTAATGCTCAATTCTTGGTATAACAGCTACAATATTCCATATAGAGACATACACATGACATTTTAAAACACCACCATGAATGGTGATTAGGTACCTATTAAATGGTTGTTTCAATATAGCAAGCCTGTGTGCTGAAACCACACCAATTCAAATTGACTTACACTGACATCTTTGTATAAAAACAATATCCTTTAGGAATGAATGTTAAAACCGAGTTGTGCAACATTAAAAATCTCAAGAATATGTATGGCTAGCTAAGTGAATCAACACCAAAAACCTTTTTTTTAAGTCAGATACACTGGTTCTGTTTGTAAATGGTATGGCAGCAGTCACATTTCCCATTTTGAGGCATGAGCCACAAAAGTATAGACGTGGCATGATTTTGTGATATTTGTAAAAGTCTTCTGCAGTATTTCATACTTTCTAAAGAACTTGTTAAAAGGATTGAACCACAAACAATGACTACGTCTGGGGAGGAAGAGGAGGAGGAGGAGGCGGCGACGGAGGAGCGTCTGATTCGACTCTGCTGCGTTTGACTGGTAAGCCATGATCGTGTGCCTTTCTGATGTGCCTGTACAAGTCTCCAGATTGCGTGTAACTGCGGTAACAGTAGCTGCACTCATAAGGTCGCTCCCTAGTATGCACAATGGCGTGTCTCCTCAGAGTGTAAGCACAGGAAAAAGTCTTGCCGCAAGTGTTACAAGTTGGCACATCCTCGACATAACTCCCAAGGGAGTCATGAAATTCCTCAAGGTACAAGGTCTGCTGCTCCGCCTGGGAATTGGATGAAAAAAGAGCTGTTGGAAAGCTGGTGGTTTCTGCTGTAGAAGTATTAGGACCTTGGGGTGAAGAAGGGAAAGAAAGGGGTTCCTGATGTGGAAGATGAATTAGTGGGTGCGCAGGTATGAACTGAGTATCAGTCAGCTCCTCAACATCATGATTACTATCATCATAATCATCGTCGTGATCCAATTCTGCATTATTACTCGGGCTGTTGTCCATTACCACCGTTTCATCTACATCATCAGACTCCTCATCAGAAATCACAATGGCCTCCACTTTCACTTTTAAGCGATCTTCGTTTTCCTCCCTTGATGTTTTTTTACGCTTATTTTGTGCGCTTCTTGTATTGTGCAAAGCGTTCTCGTGTCTCCTTTCATTCTGGCTCTGAGTGTGTTGTGAGGTTCCTGGATTTCCAGTACCTTTATTTTGGAATTGAGGTTTTAGTGTTTGAGCCTGTGTGAAAACACTAGGTTCACGTTCTTGTCTAGTGTTATCCACACTAGCGGTGGCTACAACAGGTTGTGTCTCCGTCTGAATTAGCTCTGTTGTACTACATGGACTTGAAAGAGCTGACTCGAGGCTAGCGGAGCGTACCGATATTCTTGTCTTGTCAGGTCTAGGTGAAGAATGATATGAGGATGGACCTGAACAAGAATTACTGATGGCTGGTTGTGAGTCCATTCCTGGTTGGGTCGTATCTGCCATTTCTGAACTCAGGAGATTACCCATCACTGCTTGCGTTTCACTCTTCGCATCAATATAAAGTGACATCTGCTGGCTTGACTGTGGACAATGTGCTACCGCTCCATCTCTTTCTGTTTCTACACCAGGTGCATCTTCTCCATGCAAACCATCGAGTTCTCCAGGTTTAGCTGAATCGTTTGCTCCAACTTCTACTCTCGTACTATCCGCCTCAGCTAGTCCTCGACCCTGTAGACGTCTCTTGCAAACTCGTACAACGTCATTCATATGTAGGAAGCTGGCTGCGGCGAGGACGTCCTCTGGAGGGGGGTGAGGCGCTAATCGCAGAACCCCTTCGTACATGAAATCAAGGAGAAGTCCGAAGGCTTGTGGGGTCACGATATCTCCATTAATGGTGACTGTGTCTCTTTGTGGCCCTCCGTTGATTGTGCTGGTGTTCCCCATTGACTGATCAGAGTAAAACATGTGGAAGAAAGGGGAGAAAGAGGCCAATACGGCACGGTGGGCTCCGAAACGAGTCGGGCCGACCTGGACGGTGCAGTCACATAGAAAACCTTGTAGACGCTGAGAGCGCAAGCTGGACAGGAGCTGCTGACTATGTCCTGGAAACTCCATTTCTACTGACAACCTAGACAGAACAGTGATATACAGTTAATAAATATAGTTTACAAAGTGTATATATCAAAAAAAAAATCATATTTAATTCATAATATTAGAATCTACTTCTTGTTAAGATATGTTACTTACAGAGATGTCCAGAGTGCTGACAAAGTCACCACGTCCACTTTAAGATCAGCTCTTTTGTCATACCATCATGTTTGTTTTGTATCCACTGACATTCTCTTGACAATCAACAGTTGTTCACCAATCTAATACAAATGGAGTCCTCATTTTCTGCCTGTGACATTCTTCACACAGCATTTTTCTATTATGGGTTTTTACAACAAACCTTCAACGGAGCACCGTGATATAAATTGAAAGCAGCGCCACATGTGCTTAAAATATCCTTCTAGCCAGGAGGACAGCATTTGGTATACTGGTTCTCTCTAATGTGTGATTTTATGAAAACAAATTGTACGCGATACGACAATGTTTTCTTTTAGAACAATACATCACGAACACACACTTCTACGTGTAGCGCGTTCAGTTTGTATGTACGAGTGTACTCTGCCACCTACTGACGGGGAGGAGAACGAATACGGAAGCGGTAACAATCAGATGAGCTTTTGATGAGAAGTTTGTTATAATGTTTATTTTTTATTTTATTTTTTTGGTGAAAAAGTATTGAAACTTTATATCATGTTTTCTTTTTGTGTGATGTGGTGCAACCTGAACCTTATCCAAATTTAACCTGAACTTTATCCAATGGTTGAATGAGGTTAAAGGAGTAGTTCACTTTCAGAACAAAAATTTACAGATAATGTACTCACCCCCTTGTCATCCATATAATGGACTTCTAAGGTGCCCCCAAGTTTGAACTTCCAAAATGCAGTTTAAATGCAGCTTCAAAGGGCTCTAAATGATCCCAGCCGAGGAAGAAGTGTCTTAGCCTATCTAGTGAAACAATTGGTTATTTTATAAAAAACATTTAAAATTTATATACTTTTTAATCTCAAACGCTCGCTTTGCCTAGCTCTGCGTAAACTCTGTGTATTTTAGTTAATGACAGTTAGGTCAAAAAACTCCCATCTCATTTTCTCCTCCAACTTCAAAATCATCCTACATTGCTGCAGAAGTAACGCCTCAATGTTTGAGTGAACATGCAAATAAGATCAAACACCCTTTACAAAAAAAGGTAAAACAGTGATGTAGGATGATTTTGAAGTTGGGGGAGAAAATGAGATGGGAGTTTTTCGACATACCCTAACTCTATTGAACCGGAAGAGTACACACAGAGCTTGACAAGACTTGCATTTGAGGTTACAAGTATATAAATTGTAAGTTTTTTTTTTTAGAAAATATAGCTGATCGTTTTGCTGGGATTGTTTAGAGCCCTTTGAGCTGCATTTTGGAAAGTCAGTCTCGGGGACACCATAGAAGTCCATTATATGGAGAGAAATCCTGAAATGTTTTCCTCAAAAAAGTTATTTACAACTGGAGAAAGAAAGACATGGATCTTGTATGACAAGGGGTTAGCACATTATCTGTAATTGTTTGTTCTAAAAGTGAACTATTCCTTTAAATGCAACTCTTATACAAATCTTTAAAATTTGTTAAAAACAAGTAAGCCCTTAAGTTGTCTTCTCTCTCGGATTTGTATAATTAAATTTAAGCCCTTTTTGTTGCATTTCCTGTATTATTTTTTTTTTTACTTAAATTTTTTTTTTTTTTTTCTCCTGGTTCGCTGATTTTAGTTTGAAGTCTTATTTTTGGTTATGCTCAACCAAGGCTAGAAAAGACTGGTTATATTTTGGAATGTGATTATGTACCTTGTTTGGTTGTAAAGTTGATGCAATAAAAGAAAAATAAAATACATTTGTTGTGGTGCTATAAGAGCTCTTAGTACATATAGTACATAGACAAAGAAAACAGAAATAAGATTTAAATAAGTAGAATTTAAAATGATAATAAAATGTAAAAAAATACCTATATTAATACTTAATTAAATAATATTATAATAATATTTAAATGTATAATATAATTTTAAAATTATGTATAAATAATCATCGATATTGTTATTACTTAACTTCAATCTCTAACTAATGTGTTCAGTCATTAAGTCAATTTCAACTTTTTACCTCGTAATTACTTTTAAATCATAATTTCATCTTTTTATCTCATAATTTCGACCTTTTATCTCGTAAACTTTTAAAGTCATCATTTTAAATTTTTTTCTCATAATTTCGACTTTTAAATTCATAATTTATACTTTTTATCCCATAATTTTGACTTAAGTCACAATTTTGACCCGCCCACATCCAAGTGTGACGCCAGAAGCCACGCCCATGTTCAAACACGTCACACATCCAACATATTAAATAGTATTAACACATATTAAAATAGTGATAATATGATTAGCAATGTTCACATTTGTGGACATATCTTTAGAGAATTAGATGAAAATGAAAATATGCTAAGTGTTACTTTTACAATAACAAAACTTAATAGTCCGTCTAAATCTGATTTTGTCTACGTCAAAATCGATTATAATAAACGTGAATTTATGTCATTACACAAACAAATAGGGTAAGGTTTAAATGTTTTATTACCAATTACCATTTTCCTAACTTTAATCAACCAAAGCAAGCGTTTTACCGGCTGTTTGAATGTAATTAGTTACATATGAAAGATGACCTATGTTTAATTTGTATTATTTAATACAAACTGTTTTGTTTACATCCCCGATACAACATACTTCCGCCATTCTTGCACATACGTACAACATCGGGATTCTTTATTTTATTTTATTAAAGAATAATTGGACATTACAAAAATATTGAAATAGAAATCCAGATACAAGCTTAATCTGTATACAGTAATACAATATAATTAAACTAAAAATAAAATAAACTAATACCATAGAGAGAAAAAATAAAAAAATAAACGTATAAATAAAAAGTAAATAAATAAACAAAAACTAAATTAAAACCTAGAAACAACTAAAAAATAGTTCAAATTTTCTTCCTTTTCCCTTACATGTACAAAAATTATATTGTGGGAGCATAACCAGAAAAAAAGTTCTCCATGAAATGTAACAACAAATGTATTCATTTTTTTAAAGACTTTTTAAAAACTTCTATTTCTAATAAAAATAAAATACATTTTGGTATGCATTTAGCAAATTTCTGTTTATGAATTTAATATTGGCCTTGCAAAAATGTAAAAGTTAACAATGTACTCAATATTTTTACTTTTATGAGAATAAGTACAGATAACATCTTTTAAAGAAAGCATATACATAAATTAACATTTCTTTGCAGAAATAGAAAGGTCCTAACATCAGACCAAAAACTAAGAGACAATTCACAATTATAAAACAAATGACACAAGTCTTCCTCGTGTGTGTGTTACAGAAACTGCAGGTATTATCAATGTCCATGAATTTAGAAAGAGCTACTTTACATGGATACATTTCGTGAAGTATTTTGAAATGCACCGCTTTAAGGCTACCGATGGGGAGGGGAGTCACACGATGACGCATTAACGTGGGCGTGGTGTCTGACGTCACACATGGATGTGGGCGGGGTTGGATGTCCACCGCAGGCTGCAGCGAGCCCTACTTGGAAAATTTCGACTTTTTTATCTCATAATTATAACTTTTAAAGTCATAATTATGGTTGCTTACAAATTAGTGTTATTTTAGTATAACTGAGATACTAGTTTTTATTAATCTTTTCTATTCGTTTTTATATTGTATTTTCCGTTTTCGTTTTAATTTTAGTAAAGGTTATAGTTGTTGCGCGTTTTTGTCATTTTTTTTAGTTTTTTTTTTTTACGTTTAAACAGTTTTTATTAATTTTTCTTTCAGTTTTAGTTTTAGCTGTAAAAATATATTTAAAATAATTTAATAAAATATTTTATTTCAGTTAACGCTCATTTCAAGTAGTTACAAATGTTTTATTTATTTTTTTTACAAATTAACTTACTTTGACAAAAAATAAATAAATAAAACATTTGTAACTACTTGAAATGAAGGAACTTTTGACGTCACCGAATGTTGGCTTCACACTGAAAAGTTACCCATGATTCCCCGCACAGTCTGCGGCTCATTCAAAAATGGAGGAGGGTGAGAGACAGTCAGAAAGTGAGCGCTGCTCAGCACCTTCTCAGACATCTGAGCAGCAAACCACCACCGAGACCTCCAGTCAAAAAATAGAAACTGACGAAGAAGATACCGAAACTAAGCTGGACATCAGTTCGGATAAGTTTGACCCTCTGCTCGCTCTGTATTCCCCACAAGTGCCATTGCCTTACCCAAATATCAAGTGCTTTAATAACATCGCAGAATATGAGAGCTTCATGAAAGGCGGTCGAGGCCGAGCGAAACCCGAAAATGTCGAGAAAAGACTGCGAAAAGCACAGAAGGGTAAAGCAGACCCAGAGAGGATAGAAAGGCTGAAGAGACTCATGGTAAACAACCCGGTTGAGGAGGGAGAGGGAAGCGGAGTCAAGCGACCACCTCGACAGCGAAAAACGGCCAAAAATGTGCTTACCAGAATGCCACGTATGTTTTTCTATTTACTATCTAGGTCACAAGTCGAGAGCTAAAAGTTAGCTCACTAAGGCTCTTGTCTCTTTTTTTGCAGTGCATACAGGCAGTCCATTAGGACAGCTAAACAAATGTGTTCAGGAGAAAATAAGAGTTAAAGTTCACATCCGGACTTTTAAAGGGCTCCGGGGAGTGTGTTCTGGCTTTGTGGTGGCATTTGATAAGTTTTGGAACTTGGTAAGTATTATATCATCTTTACTTATGATTTTCATTGCAAAATAATTAATGTAAATATTTGTGTTTTTTTTTCCTGCTGATCCTTATGATGCCAGGCAATGGTGGATGTGGATGAAACCTACAGGGAGCCACTTTTGGGACAAGCTCTCTATCACGAGAAAGCGCTGACTGTCACAAGGGTGATTCATTTGAACAATCTGAACATACACTACCAGTCAAAACTGTTTTTGATGTTTAAATACATCTCCTCTGCTCACCAAGCATATATATACTGATATACTGAATATATTGATTTGCTGCTTAAAAAACATTTATTAGTACTATATGAAAAAAGCTGAGATTTTTTTCAGAAGAACAACATTTATCTAAAATAGAAGTCTTTTGTAACATTATAAATGTCTTTATAATCACTTTTGATCAATTTAAAGCATCCTTGCTAAATAGAAGTATTCATTTCTATCACCCCCCATATATATATATATATATATATATATATATATATCTCTTTCTATTTATAATTTATATATACCTAAAAACATGCAATCAACTGTTTTAAATATTGATGATATAATAAAAAACGTTTCTTGAACAGCAAATCAGCATATTAGAATGATTTCTGAAGGATCATGTGACACTGAAGTAATGATGCTGAAAATGTAGCTTTGATCACAGGAATTAATTACATTTTAAAATATATTCAAAAAGAAAGCAGTTATTTTAAATAGCAAAAATATTTCACAGTTTTACTGCTTTGGAACAAATAAATGCAGCCTTGAGACTTTTAAAAAACATTAAAAATTTTACTGTTTAAAAGCTTGACTGGTAGTGTACATCTGAATATTTAGAAAAAACTGTTGTTATTAATCCTTAATAGTATGAAATATTAAATAGGAAAATACATTTTAAGTTGCTTTATACTGAAAAACTTAATTTAATGAGTTTTCCATTACAGCTATTCGAAAAATTAAAAGTTCAAGAGACCGTGGCTCTCAGTGCAGTTGAGAGGAAGTCAGAGCTACGCAGTTCATCTCATCTCAGAAGAACCGATCCCAAACATACCCAGGAGAGATCCGAACCCTCCGAGAAAGACAAGACTACATTAAAAGTGACACAAAAATCTGAAACCAAGCCTAAAGTGCAGTATGGAAGAGTGCACACGCGTCATGTCAATCAGCTTTTTATACGAGGAGAAAACGTTCTTCTTGTGAACATACAGCAGGACTAAATGCCAACATGAAATATTTGTTTACTTTCTATGGAGATGACCCAGAGAGTTTTTGTTAAATGAGTGTATCATATTGATATGTATATCAACAGGTGAAAATAATGTTAAAAGCTGAGTAAAATGAACTCTTTTTAATTTGGTTGGTCTTTGTGTTTATGATTTAAAAGGGTTGGTTCACCCAGAAATGAAAATTCTGTTATTAATTACTGACCCTCATGTTGTTCCAAATCCATAAGACATTAATTCGTCTTCAGAACACAAATTAAGATTTTTGATGAAATCCGAGAGCTTTCTGACCAAGATAGGGTCCTATCACATTCAAGGCCCAGTAACATTGCTGCATTGTTTACGTGCAGATCAAAGCACACCCATGCGTCTTGGTACTCTCCAATGGCACTAGGGTGACACAGAGAAGAATTGTTGAATAATGTTATTTTAGTTTTTTGTGCACAAAAAGTATTTCGTAGCTTCATAAAATTATGGTTAACCACTGATGTCACATGGACTATTTTGGAGATGTTCTTGGTACCTTTCTGCACCATAAGTGTGCTGGGACCCTTGCTGTCTATGGAGGGTCAGAGAGCTCAAGGATTTCATCAATAATATCTTACTTTGTGTTCTGAAGATGAATGAAGGTCTTACAGGTTTGGAACAACATGAGGGTGAGTAAGCAATGACAGAATTTTCATTTTGGGTAAGTGATCCCTTTAAGGTCACAATACTCAGCCTGCTGTTTGTGTGTGCTTTAAACGACCACTAGGGGGAAGTAAGACACTGATAAACTGTAAGCATTAAACATTGCACATTTATATTTTATAAATGATCAAGGGGAAAGTAGCATTTCATTCACTGTCAACCCGACTAAAACGGCCCGCCAATACACAATCTTATTTTCATGTCAAACTAAATTTTCTATTAGACATTTACCTTTTTCCGTGCAAAAAAATGCAGTTGGGTCTCCATGGATTAAAAAAAAACTGTTTAAATGGGTTAATTGAGCTTTTTGAGGCTGTAAATTGCATGTAGCACTCAAGGCTTTTTGTCTTGACATGTTCGAGTGTTATCTTTTACTGCATATATTAGCCACATACACATTACTCCCCTCACAAAGAAAATTTATATAAAAACACTTTCTCTTCAGAGAAGTGTCTTCCATGTGATTTACTCATTCGAATGTCCATATCCACCTTATTTTTAAGAGAGGGCATGGGCACAGGGTAAATTATATAAATCTGGCTTCTGGTCTCATCCTTGTCCAGTAGTGTTGCCAAGTCCACTGTTTTCCCGTGGAATTGGGCTACTTTAAAGCAACACCAAAGAACTTCGCTCCCTCTACAGGTTGGAAGCAGAACTGTCTATTACCGCTGTCGTAAATAATTTAGCCTACCGTTGCGTCACATGCATGTTATTTGTTTGGAGTCTATCCAGGACCGGCTTTGGAAATAACGATGTCCAGTGACAAGGTAGAATATGTTGCATGACTTTATGAAAGTATGAAAACGAAATAAAACATAATAATGACATTGTTTGCTATTTTTTTTTCCGTAAAGCAAGTCGCATTTGTAGTCTCATTTGAACTACAAAACCGCTGCCCGACGACCCAAACTTACATAGCGCTGTTATGGCCGATAGAGGGTCGCAAAGCGAATGCTGAAGTGCCGTTTCACCCTGTTATGAGTTGATGAACCACTGACACGAGTTCGGAAACATTATTTTAAGGTAAAAAAACCTCTTTGGTGTTGCTTTAAGGGATTAGTTCACTTCCAGGACAAAAATTTGCAGATAATTTACTCACCCTTTGTCATCCAAGATGTTCATATCTTTCTTTCTTCAGTCATAAGGAAATTGTTTTTTTAAAAAACATTTCAAGAATTTTCTCCATATAGTGGACTTCTATGGTGCCCGCGAGTTTGAACTACCAAAATGCTTTCTAAATTTTCTAAAAAAATATTGAAATTTATATACTTTTTAACCTCAAATGCTGGTCTTGTCTAGCTCCGGTTCAATACAGTTAGGGAATGTTGAAAAACTCCCATCTCATTTTCTCCTCCAACTTCAAAATCTACATCTCTGCAGAAGTACTGACTCAATGTTTACAAAGTGAATGTGCAAAGAAGGTCTATACGTCCTTTACAAAAAAGGTAAAACAGCGATGTAGGACAATTTTGAAGTTGGAGGAGAAAATGACATGGGAGTTTTTTGACATACCCTGACTGTCTTGAACCGGAGTGCACAGAGTATGCATCGCAGAGCTAGACAAGACAAGCATTTAAGGTTAAAAAGTATATAAACTGTAATTTTTTACAAAAAATAACCAATCGTTTTGCTAGATAAGACCATTCTTCCTCGGCTGGGATTGTTTAGAGCCCATTGAAGTTGCAATTAAACTGGATTTTGGAAGTTCAACCCCGCGGGCACCATAGAAGTCCACTATATGGAGAAAATTCCTGAAATGTTTTCCTCAAAAAACACAATTTCTTTATGACTGAAGAAAGACATTAACATCTCAGATGACAAGAGGGTGAGTAAATTATCTGTAAATTATTGTTCTGGAAGTGAACTAATATTGTTGCCGCAGATTGTTTTTCATGTCCGCAGGTTGAAGCGACTCCAAAATGTGATATTTATCCCCTTTAAATGCGAATTTTACCAGGTAAACCCCCGCCAAAAAAACGTGCATTTACCTTGCGTAACGATTTTTATGGGGGATCCCCCTCGAAACGCCAGTTTTGAGTAGCAATTGGGCGAGTTTTGTTGTGAAAACCTGGCAACCCTGTCCTCCAGCTATTTTTTGCTGTGCAAAACAGCTTGTTTTGCTGCTTGATATTGCATATTGGTGTGCCCTACCATTTTATTTTAATGTATTATTTTAAATATAAACACACAGGTTTGTAATGCAAACAGTTTTACCGTTTGTTGCATGTTGTTATTCTTGTTGTTTTCATATAGCAGCTAAGGAAGCAGAAGTTTCGCCCATAGGCTTACTTCTGCATTGAAGAATAAAGTGGATACAGTACTTCATCATTGTTGTATGTTCTGTCATGGTTACAGATTTATGGTTTAAACAGTAATTGCTGGTCAAATTTCTCTAGTATTCATCTTCAAAACTGACCTACTGTAACCTAGTAAAGAATTAATCAAACAACGAATCCTGAACTTGTAAAGAGTTAGTTTTTCCAGCAACAAAAGTGTCATTTTTTTAAAATTGAGATTTTTACATCAAGGTGAATAAATAAGCTTTCCACTAATGTATGGTTTGTTAGAATAGGACAATATTTGGCCGAGATACAACTATTTAAAAATCTGGATTTCGAGGGTGCAAAAAAATCTGAATACTGAGAAAATCACCTTTACAGTTGTCCAAATGAAGTTCTTAGTAATGCATATTCCTAATAAAAAATTAAGTTGTGATATATTTATGGCAGGAAATAAAACATGGAACATAATCTTTACTGAATATCCCAATGATTTTTGGCATAAAAGAAAAATCAATCATTTTGACCCATACAATGTATTTTTGGCTATTTCTACAAATATACCCGTGCTACTTAAGACTGGTTTTGTGGTCCAGGGTCACATAAAATAAAATAAAAAGATACAAAATAGACACTAGAACTATGGCCAGTTTCCTTTTCCTTTATTCATCTCAGTTTCTCAAAAATGACTTATTAATTTTACGCCAATTAAAAAGTTCACTGGCAAAGGATCCAGTGAAAAATGGGACATGTGGCTGTACTGCTTTCATCCTATTAATGCATGCAAAGTTAACGTTTGGAGTCAGGTCCTTAGAGGGCTCTAAAAACAGACTATTTTTAAGACATGAGATTGATTAGAGCAGATAAAAACAACACGCTTCACAATGAAAATGGAAATCAAATATTTATTGTCATTCATAAAAGATCATAAGTACAATCAAGTCATTGTATGAAACCAAAAACATTAAACATTCTCAGTGGAAGATTTTGCTTTTTGTTGCTTGCTGTAGATTTGCATAAACATATAGTGTTTCCTGTAACACTCCCCAACCCCTAACCACTCAATAGTTGAGATCCTACCGAACCCAACAGACCTGACTATATAAACCTAAACCAACCCTTCAGAAAGAAAAAAAAAAAGAAAGAAGGAAGAATTTGGTCATTTTGCTTGTAAAAAGCCTCAGAATGGAAGAGAGGGGCTTGGTTAGCTTCAGCAGACACTGGACAGAAACGAATGGTTTTGACAATACACTGATGGTCCTCTGGATACAGCATCCAAGTCTTCGCTACCAGGTTTTACAAACACACAGCCTCGACTTACTCTTAGCATAAGCAGAACTGCATAAAAATATGAACCATATCAGGTTCAATTATATATAAAATCCTCTTAGTCACCCAAACTCTTCCTTATAAGTTAACCATGCAAAAACATAAATGTGCACATGTACTCCACTGTATATATATCATATTTAACAGTACCTTTAATAAATACTGTACTTTTCATATTGTCCTAAGAGTTTTAGTTTTTTTTTTTTTTAGAAAAAAGGCAAGAGATTGATAGGCACCATGTGTTTTAAGGACAGATTTTGCATTTTCATAAAGATGCAAAGTAGATCAGGTTTTCATTGAAAAAGTACACTTTTACTATTTAAGGCCACAAAGGTGGAATTTGATTTGGAATTATGTTTGAGTACTTCATTTCTCTTCAGAAAATGGATATTTGACTAAAAATCAAATACAAAAATGGCAAGTGATCACAAACTTTACTCCATACAAAAATCCTCACCATCATAATTCATTAATCTTGCAACTCAATAACTTATTGTCTGCGTGTGGAAATATTTACAGGTTATCATCTTAAGGCGGAGTGGAGGAAAGGGCAGAATTGATCATTAGGATTTTTCTACAGCATTAGGAACCCAATACTTCCTGGGTTAAATTAAGAAGTTAAGAAGTCAACCGGAGTCATTCGCGATCATCACACTCCTTAAAGCGATATCCCGATGCAATGGAGACGTGGGACTTGCGTGTGCAATGACTGAAATGATTCTGAGCACAAACCAGCCACCCTCGATAGGGCTCCTTGGTACAGCTGATCAGAAGAACATTGAAAATAATATAATCATCCAGTTACAAACATTTCCTGCGTGGCTTTATTTGACATCATCTTTTCAAGTAGTCTTTGTCTTCTAGCTCTTCATAGCTTCTTCATGGTCACATCTAGAGAAGGACTGTTCACCTAATACTCTGCAGTTCATTTCCCAAAGTTGGCAAAATCTGCAAAGGCATCTTGTTTAGGCTGTCCCATGGCAGGGTTCATGCCCATGCCCGGCATTCCCGTACCCATGCCCATGTTACCTGGCATTCCCATCTGGGCCGTAGACATGCCCATGTTCATATTCATTCCCATCATGCCCTGATTGACTGGCATCCCTCCCATGGTTGGCATGGGCATGGAGCTACCTGTCATGCCAGGCTGCATGCCCATGTTCATTCCTCCCATCATGGTGTTGGTGGGTGGTCTGACCATTGTAGGAGCAGCCTGCATGCCCAGGTTTATTCCAGCAAAGCCCTGAGTCATCATATTCACAGGAGACTGACCTCCTATTGCAAGATAAACAGAAAGTTTTTGAATCTTTTAGTTGTATAAAATATCAAACTGATTAAATTTGTCATAGTTTTAATACTGTTAATACTATATATATATACACAGTTAAACCAAAAATTACTCAGATACCAGATATAATTTTCGATATTGTTGATTACTGTTCATTTATGTAAGTGAGGATAGCAAAATAAAGTAAACTGATATATTATACCCCAAAATTCTTCATACGATGGACTACCAGTAAAATTGATAAAAATTCGTTTGTTGTTTGTTCAAATTTCTTTACACCACAGACAAGCATTACCATTGGTAACTGGTCAGCAAAGTATAGATAGTTGTGTAAATAACTCATCCTAACAGTTGTCTGAATTTTTGGTTGATTGTAATCCATGACATACCTTTCTATCAAAGTTATCTGACATTATTAGGATGAACTTGTTCTGACACAGTTTAACTCTGAGTTCTTGTCACATTCATTTTATTACTATTTTCTAAACTATAGCAAATAAACTGTGATAATGTGAGAAATGTTGAAATGTTGGTTTGGTTTTATATATTATTCCATTACACATCTTTAAAAATATCTTTTTTTATTCTTATTATCATCAATGTCAAAAACTGTTTTGTTACAGCTTTGTTAAAAGATATGCTGCTTTTTTTTGGAAATTGTGATTATAAATGCCTTTAATGACTGCTAAAAAAGGAATTAATTTCTTTCAAAAAATAAAAATAAAATACTGACCCCAAGCTTCTGAACAGTAGTGTAACTGTTTTTTAAATTAATACTTATTTTAAAAAAAGGACAATATCTAAACTCTAATAGTAATCATTTTCATTTTAGTCAAATTTCATAAACAAAGATTATAGCTTAATAATGGTGACTATAAAATGGCTTTACTGTCACTGCTTCTATGCTCAATGAAAGTATTCAATGTCTTTCAAAAAAAAAAAAAAAAAACTTACTGACCCCAAACTTTTGAACAATAGTGTAACTGTTTTAAAAATATTAAAATAGAAATCATATGAAAATGCTGTAAAAAGGTTTAAAACTCCAACAGTAATAATCTTGATTTTAGTCAAATTTCAAAAACAAAGATTATAGCTATTTCTACATAGCATCCTTTGAAACAGTATTCACAAACTGTAATAAGAACAATCTGTCAGGTTTTCTTTTCGAATCTAGTTTTCATTTACTATTACATTTATGTTATTTTATACCTCTGCATTTATATTTTCATGTGTCAAATCTATTTTTTATTTGTTAGTTTAGCTAGTTACTAATTTTCTCCATTCCTCATATAGACTTATTTGAATTCTTTGAGCTCATTTTATTTTTTGAACTTCAGGTTCAATCTTTCTCACCAAAATTACTTTTTCATAGTTCCTAGAACTATTGTTGGAACTACCCACGTTTTGGCATGTTCGCACTGCAGGAACTAGGTTTTAGTTCTAGGAACTCCATTTGGGGAAACAAAATTTGCTCCTAATTCAGAGTAGGATCTAAAACAGTTCTATAGGAACAACCAGAGATGTAAGTGTACACTGATTGGCCAAATGCATACGAAACACCGGCTACCCGGCATTTTTAAAAAGCAGAGTCAAAATATTTACTCCATGAACACAGAAAACAGCGATAACAGCATCTATTCTCAGCCTCTTTAAAGAGATTTAGTCATATGTTCACGCTCTTTCAATTGCGTAAATTGTGTTTATATTCCATCCCCGTTATCACAAAACTCACGACACAACAAAGCGGTTGTTGACATTTGTAAATGCCATGACGTTGCTGTTGGCCACTTCTGAGTTCCTGCTGCCAGTGGGGATGCAAGCAGGAAAGCGGCCTGAGGGAGAAATTGATTCTCTAGAAACCACCATGCTGGTTAGTTCCTATAAGTACGCAGTGTCAAAGCCCCTTATATCAGTATCTATGCTTACCTTGCTGCATCATGTTGAGTGTGGGCTGAGAAGGTTTGGGTGGATGCATGCCAGGGCCAAGGTAGTCCAGGCTTATGTCTACATTAGTGTTGGACCAGGTGGAAGGCAGAGGGGCTTTGGGATTAGGCTTCTGGGCCATCGGTTGCTGGGGCATCAGTGGGCCCCCCATAGACTGAAGTGGCTGCAAAGACAAAGGAAATCAAATCAGTTTTAGAACAAACCATATACTGTATGATAGTATGCATATGATCAAAAACAATGTTTTCTCTGATTATGTTAAGATGATACTGCTCTGCAGCAGTTCAAGCATGATAATTAAAATTCTCAGATGACCATGAATGTTTGCCATTGGCAGAATGACACAAGTCAGAGAAGATGAAAGACAGTATTAAAACTCCAGAACATTATGCTGTGGTCTTTCAGGGTTATCAAGACTCTTGAGTTAAACAAGACAGAAATGTTGGTTGAGAGGCATTGTCTTCTCTTAAAATTATTTCAGCATGTGAAAATGCATCTCGAGTCCCTCTAATTATACCATCGGGGGGCTGCTTTTTTCTTTAGCCAAACAAAACTTGCCATTTTAAAGTAGGTCAGGCTTTTAGCATGCAAATATTATCTTTGTGCAAGGCTTTTGTTTCAATTTAATGGTTTTCTGACTTAAACTTGTTCCTCCTCATTCTGCCATTCTCTGTGATGGGCGTCCCAAGGGGACCGGGGTTGATGGGTAATGAGGAGGGGGTGGGTGGAAAATTGTGCCGATGCTGCGTGTTAACCCTCGCTCATTTCGCTTTCATGTTGCCTGCTCTCTAAACCACTGGCTCTGAACCTCGGCCAGAATTGTCTTTTCTTGCGTAAATAGTGTTTAGTGTGCAGTTCCACTTAGAAGAGCTGCATTAAGTACTCCACAGATGGGGGATCTGAATGAAAACCACATTATCTATGTGCAATTCTACATCACTTGGTTTCATCTTTATTCTTTATTGTGCTGTAAACATAATGTCGAGGGACGGCCATGCACAAAAGTCGATCATATGTGCAATACCTAATGAAATGCAAAGGCACTTGTTTGCAAGTTAGGCTCAAACTAGGTATATGCAACAGCAAATATTTTCATAATCAAACGTTTTGCGGCTTTTGTCATTTTTGTGGGTCTTATTTGTTTGTAATTGCTGCTGTTTTTGTACTCTTATGTCTCTTATGTTCACCAAGGCTGCATTTGTTTAAGAAAAAAAAACATTTTATAGTAAATAACTCTTTTCTATTTAATACATTTTAAAATGTAATTTATTTCTATGATGACAAAGCTAAATTTTCAGCATCATTACGCCAGTGTCACACTATCCTTCAGAAATCATTCTAATATGCTGATTTGCTGCTTAAGAAACATTTATTAATATCAATGTTTGAAACAGCTGTTATGCTTAGTATTTTTGTGGAAAGCCATTTTTCAGGATTCTTTGATAAAATGTTAATTTTATTTTTATTTGAAACAGATTTTTTTTTATATTATAAATGTTTACTGTGACTTTTGATCAATGTAATGCACACCTGCAACATAAATTAATTCAATTATTAACTATTAATTTCTTTTAAAAAGGAATGGTAGTGTATATTTTTTTTCCTCAGAAAAAGAATCAAAATTATCTGAGGATGAGAACATACCATTATACCTGAACATACCTGCAAGCCAACAGCAATAGCAAGTAGCAAGTCATAGTTTTGATAATGTAAACTGAGAGTCACTGGCTTTAAAAAAAATAAATACATTTTAATAGGAAATCAAAATGGAAAGAGAACAGGGCTCTGAAATATATAGTAAGAGAAATAGAGAAATGTGACCCTGGATAAATAATAATAATATTTTCATTGATGTTTGGTTTGTTAGGATAGGACACTATTTGGCCGAGATACAACTATTTGAATATCTGGAATCTGAGGGTGCAACCAAAAAAAAAAAAAAAAAAAATCAAGATATTGAGAAAATCGCCTTCAAGGTTTTGCAAATGAAGTTCTTAGCAATGCATATTACTAATCAAAAAGTAAGTTTTGATATATTTACGGTAGAAAGTTTACAAAATATCTTCATGGGACATGATCTAATATCTAATATCCTCTAATATCCTAATGATTTTTGGCATAAAATAAAAATAGATAATTTTCACCCATATTTTGCTATTGCTACAAATATACCTGTGCTACTTAAGACTGGTTTTGTGGTCCAGGGTCACAAATATATAGAGAAAATAGAGAAAATTCTCAAAGGCAGCAGGCACCTGTGATTTGGACGCTGACATGCCAATGGTCTGAGAGGTGGTCATAGAGAAGTTCATGCTTTGGGAGGCGCTGAAGTTAGCGGTCTGAGAGGAGCCCATTAGGTCAAAGAGGTCGGATGAGGGTGCTGTGGATGCAGGGACAGGAGCAGGAGCAGGAGCAGGGGCCGCCTGCAGACCTGAGAAAAGGTCTATTCCTGCAGGATTAACCGGTAGAGCTGCAGGGGCGGCTGGCTGGGCTTTAGGAAAAGCGTTCCAATCACCAAAGTCTCCATTCCCACTAGACACTGGGGCTGAGGAAAGACAAAAGCTTGTGATGAAATGGTACACAGAGAAGCACAAACATTATAGAGAGCAGTTACGAAGCTTTTGATCAAAAGGCATAGTTGTGCTTTTACTACACAAATTCCACAATCTTGCTTCATGTCAGGCTTTATCATCTAGCAGAGGATGTGCATTTGCATGCAAATGAGCAATACAAAAATCTAGAGAAATGCAAGGAAACTATCAGGGCACTGAAGATGCATGAACATCAAAAAGAATCTCAGACTCTCCGTCACTTCAGCTCAGTCCCAGAAATGCAGAGGGTGACGTGTCACACCCAACAAGAGCTGAAATGTGTCTGTGCTCATTAGCTTTTAGCACAGCAGCCCACCATATGGCTGCCCCCTCCTCTCACTGTTTAAGAGCTTTCTGCTTGGAGTATTTCATAAACAGCCAGCTGAGGATGGCAAACTCCGGTCCAGCAGAAAAAACAAACAGCCTTCTGTTATATTCCCAGAACTATATTTAAATAACCATATAAAAACACACACATATCACCACTTTGTGTCTTTCAAGTTGCACTCCCTTAAGGCTTTTATTTTAACATGTGAGTTTAATTAGAAAAAAAAAAAATACAGAGACTTTTGGCAAAAGCAAGCAAGACTTGTTTTTATCTTGGAGTTGCATATCTTTAAAACATAAGTTACAGTTGGGATAATAACAGAGTAGTAATTGTCAACTAATTGATTACTAACTTCAACAAATGTATCTAGATTTTCAGGTTACTAGTTCTGATATTATGAGCGGTAGTGCTTCAGATATTGTACTAAAACATGCGGTTCTAACTGTTACAGATTGCATAGTAAAACCCTCTCATCTAGACATCACATTTTTTCACAAGTCCTAACTGCCCTGAGAAACTCATCTGATTGGAGTCATATGAACCCAAAAAGCCGCCTAATTATATAGGTTTTTCTAAAATCATTTAACTGATGAGTCATTTAGAAAACACTCTTACTAATCAGTTTTGAAAACTCACTATCATTCAAAAGTTTGGGGTAGGTAAGATGTTTTAAAAGTTTTTGAAAGAAGTCTAATATTGTAAAGTATTATTACTTATTTAAAAGACTTATTTAACTTATTTAAAAATAACTGTTTTCTGTTTAAATGTATTTTAAAATGTAATTTATTCCTGCAAAGCTGAATTTTCAGCATCATTACTCCAGTCTTCATTGTCACATGATCCTTCAGAAATCATTCTAATATACTGATTTGGTGCTAAAAAGACAGTTGTGCTGCTTGATAATTTTGTGGAAACCGTGATGTATTTTTCAGGTTTCTTTGATCAATAAAACCAGTTTTTACAGCAAAGTCTTTACAGCCACTTTCGATAAACTTAATGTGTCTTTGCTAAATTAAAGTAAAAATTTATTTTAAAAACTTTTGAACAGAAGAATATGTTGTAAAAATAATCAGGAGTTTCATGGTGTATTTTTGACCTCATGGTGTGTTAGGAGGTTACATAAACATACCAGCTGATGATGGAAGACTGGCTGCAGCTGCAGAAGAAGAGAAATCAGCAAAACCTCCAATCAGGTCAGAGCCTGAAACTAGAACGAAAGAGAGATTAAATTATGACATTCTAGATTTGTGAAACATATCAATCCCGACTAATTGTCCGAAGGAAAAGACAAAAATGGAGAACACAGAAATAAGAAACATCTGTTGGAGTCTGTAGGGGGCACACACACACAACAACACACACTCCGGTCACGTTACATTCCAGCAGCCTGTGGCTGGAGTTATGTGGAGGAGGACAGATGCAGCTGTTTGGGCTGGTGGAGGAGGGAGCAGGACAGTGAGTAGAGGGATCTACGCATCTGCTCAGCACTACACACTCACCAGGGACCGCTTTGACATCTGGCCCCGGTGACTAAATGCTTCAGCAGGCAGCAGGAGCGCAGGAGAGCACATATGCTGAACTTCACTGTGCACACCTCCCTCCCAAAAATTCTTCATACAGTGGACTACCAGTAAAACTGATAAAAATCTGGGACCAAAAATTATTCAGACACTTTGACCTGACCATGTTTTGCTCATGTGTTATTTCTTTAATTGCTAACTTGATATTTTACACCACATACTTTACAAAATGAAGCATTGGTTAGTAATTGGTCAACAAAGTATTGATAGTTGTGTAAATATTGTCATACTAACAGTTGTCTGAATTTTTGGTTGATTGCAAGCCATTACATACCTTTCTATCAAAGTTATCTGACATTATTAAGATGAATTTGTTCCGACACAGTTTAATTCTGAGTTCTTGTCATATTTTTTTTACCATTTTCTAAACTATAGCAAATAAACTGTGGTAATGTGAGAAATGTTGAAGTTGTCTGAGTAACTTTTGATTTGATTCCATTTTCCTCTGCCAAAACTGTAGATCCACCATGATATTCTTAACTAAGAGGATGCATGCTACTACTTTTACCTTGGGAAGCTGGTTGAGCAGGTGCAGGATCTGCTGAAAACAAGTCCACCAGACCAGAACTGGGCTGGCTCACTGCTGGTGTGGCCTATGGCAACAAAGAATGGACAAAATGAAAACACTCTTAACAGCTACCACCAGATGTCAGTGTGGAGTCTATGTTATTTTGAATACAAGTTTCATTTCACACTATTTACTAACAAATCTCTCCTTAAAGTTGCATTATCGATATGTCCAAAATGCTAGAGAGGTTTAATTAAACAGGAAAAGACTAGTGTTCGTAGCTAGAGTTTCTCTCATCTACCTGGCTTGTGTTTGTGCTGGTGGAGAGTTTATCGCCAGTGTAATGCGCAGCTGCTCCCAGGTCTATCGTTTTGGAGGGAACGCCTCCTCTCTTACGAGTGGTCTCTGTGGCCTGGACAATCTGGAGGCTTTTGGTTGTCACTGTCTCTTCATCATCTTTAAATTCTGATTTCCCCGACTGCCCGTTTCGTTCTCTCCGACGTTCCTCATCTCCTTCACTATACAGTGAAGACAAACCATAAGCTTGTGCAAGATCACTAACAAAACATTTGCTTTGAGAATAAAAAGCAATCAGTCCATGACACAACTGTCAACAATTTGTTCATATAATAAGTTATAACATGCTATCTGTGTTTAAAAAAAAAAAAAAACTAAGACGACGTGGCAGAATAGTAGTTTCCAGGTGATCTGAGAGGGGAAAGTAAGATGGCCTGGGGGTCCTGACCTGAATCTGTCAGGCGAATCGTCCCGGTCTTTTTTGCGGAACATGTTGATGGTGTCGTCAATGGTGCTTCCGATCTTATCGCTGATCTCTCCCAGTTTCTCACTGAAAGGGAAAGCCCCCTTGCTTTTGTCCCAGTCTTCATCCCATTTTGATTTTGACTCTCTAAAATCAAACTTGTCCTCCGCTGCAAAATACATAAACAGCACAGGAAATGTGTTATGATATATATATATATATATATATATATATATATATATATATATATATATATATTATCCACCACCTTATTTTTCCCCTAAGAGCTGTAAATATGATATGTCTGGCTTACAGTCTCATTCGCATCCAGCAATTTTTAGCTGTACAAAACTCGTTTTGCTGCTTGATATTGCAAACTGATGTGTCTTACCATATTATTTTATTGTATTATCTTAATTATGAACACAATGGTTTGTAGTGCAAACAGTTTTACAGTTTCTGCCCTTTGTTATTCTTCTATTCTTCTGTTATTTCCCTACAGCGGCTTATGAACCGAAATTCACATTACCAGAAAACAGCTTATTTTCGCATTAAAAGGTGAAGGTGAATACAGTCAAACCTTATTTAGAACTTAAATATGGGAATATAAGGAATAATAGGGTGATATATATAAAAAAATATATACACTACCTGTCAAAAGTTTTTGAACAGTAAGATTTTTAATGTTTAGTGTCTTCTGCACACCAAGCCTGCATTTATTTGATCCAAAGTACAGCAAAAACAGTAACATTTTGAAATATTTTTGTTTTAAATAACTCTAGTCTATTTGAATATATTTTAAAATGTAATTTATTCCTGTGATTTCAAAGATGAATTTATAGCGTCATTCTCCCAGTCACATAATCCTTCAGAAATCATTCTAATATTCTGATTTGCAAAATTATTATTGCTGTTGAAAACAGCTGAGTAGAATTTTTTAAGGTTTCTTTGATGAATAGAAAGTTCAGAAAAACAGCATTTATCTTAAATAGAAATCTTTTGTAACATTGTAAGTGTTTTATCATCACATTCTTGCTAAATTAAAAGTATTAATTTCTATAATTTCTTTGCCAAATAGAAAGCAGTTATTTTAAATAGTACAAATATTTCACAATATTACTGCTTTTGCTGTATTTTAGATCAAAAAGATGCACTTGGTGAGGAGAAGAGACTTCTTTAAAAAACATTACAAATCTTACTGTTCAAAAACTTTTGACTGGTTTTGCATAAAGAAAATGTAGCACATGGATATATTTTCAAGAAACATTTGAGACCCAATTTTAATTCCTGTCAAGCATTTGGATGTTTTACTTCTAAAACTGTTTGTAATTTTCATTATTCCTAATGGTTATTCTCATTAGAATTTAATTACTTAATTAGCATAAATTAAAGGCAGTACAATAAATATTACCATAAAGTAATAATAAACACTAAATTTAATTAATATACCAGTTTCTTTTTTGTTGATTATACTTTTCATAATAGTGTGCTTAATTGTCGTGAAAATAATTCAAGAACTGGTACTAGAAAGAGGCTTAATGTTTTTATGCAAAATATAATTTCTTTTTTTGGGGGGGTGGGGTGAAATATGACCCAGGGTGAGATTTACCCACTAATTTGATGTCAATGCAAAGAGAAGTGAAATAAGGCTATGATGCTTCCTCTCGTGTATATTCCATAACTAAGAACTGTGATTGGACTGTGGTTACAGTACTGAATACATTTGCAAGCCACCATCTCAAAAACACAATAAAAAACATATATATCAAGTTTCTTAAACTTTAGAGCTAAACGACTGTCAAACTAAACATGATACAAGTTAAATTAGAAACAGCCATTACAAATAATGCACTACCTTCCCAATTTCCTTTCCAATCAAGGACATTCAAAACATAATTTATGCTGTCATGTGAAAAAGCAGCTATGCTGGGTATCAAAATAAATCTACAGTACAGTTCACTCATCTGGCAAAGCAAACCCTCCAGGGACAACAACAACAGAGGAGAGGAGACAGAGGACCTCCTTGTTTTCAGAGAGTCCCGATTAGATATATTCCTTATGATAAATGTGTTTTCTGTGTGATGTAAAAAAAACTTTGCAAACCTTGATAAATATGACAGTGTGTGTGTCTATGTGTGCAAGTGAGAAAGTTAGGGACTTACAGTATCTGAAGCCTGACATACTGTCAGAGGACACGCCTATATACTTGTCCCTGTTTTTCTTGGCCTTCTTTCTCTCCTCTCTCAATCTGTCATCATCCTGAACCAACTCTATCAGCTCCTTCACCTTTTGACGCACATTGACACCCTGGTCCTTGCCATTCTCATCTGAAACGCAAAGCCCATTCATCTATCACCGACCAGTATCTGAGAGACATCAAACAGTGTACATAACAGATGAATAATTATATAAGCTTTTGCTTTTGTGTGGTTTACTCACCCACATGATGATAGCTCTCAATTGAACGCAAGTCATACAGGTGCTCTCTTGAACTAGTGACAACCCGTTCAGATCCATTTCTGATCAGGTATGCCAGCAGCAGTAAAGACTAAAGTAGAGAGGACAGTCAAGTTCATGATAGATTACACTAAAACAAGACTATTTCAGTCCTATACTGTCATCGGTGAAGCATACCTTGTAAACTCTTCTCCAGTTTTTCTTGTTGTCTTTCAGCATTCTAGTCCACAGCATGTTCATTACCTCTGGAAACTGCTCGTACATGAACGTAGCCCTGAGATGAAACGGAAAATAAAGAAAGCTTATTTTAGGAGACTCTCCATATTGGAAGTAAATGTGACTTGACAAATACAGACATAAGATAAGGTACAGAGGACGAAAAGACGAATCAAACTTGCCTGGCAATCTCGCCCATTAACTGTCCAGATGGTCCCCATGGGTCGTCGTTGGTGGCTTCTCGAACTTTAGACTCAGTTTCTGTGTAGTTCATCACTACATTGGTTCTGTAAGAATGAGATTAAAACACATCCCTTTAGTAAAGTCAAACATCCTTTATTTAGACTGATTATATGATAAAAACATATCAGCAGGGAAAAGAGCCCTTCAGCAAAGACTAAATACACAAAAATATAAAGTGGAAGAAAGCCTAATAAAAACAAAATTCATTTAATTTAGCTGTAAAATGAATTGAATTGAGAGACAAAACAGACAGTAGTAAATCCTCTGTGGTACATGGGATGATAGGTATAGGTAATGTAAAACGGTGCTCAAATTACCAATCAGTTTAATCCTTTCATAAACAAGATGTAAATTATATTTAATTATAGGATAATGACAATGATATGACATCAAGGCTGCATTTACTTGTTTAAAAATGCAGAAAAAAAGTAATATTGTGAAATATTATTGCAGTCTAAAATAGTGTTTTTCTATTTTAATACATTTTATAATACAATTTATTCCTGGGATGCAAAGCTGAATTTTTATCAGCAATTACTCCAGTCTTCAGTGCCACATGATCCTTCAGAAATAAATCTAATATGCTGATTTATTACTTTTATTATTAATGTTCGAAACAGCTGTGCTGCTTAAATATTTTTGGAACTTTTTAAGTTTTTATTTTAAATAAATTCTATTCTTTTTCCCTTTTTATTTATTAAAAAATATTTTTAACATTGATAATTCAGCATATTAGAATGATTTCTGAAGGGTCATGTGACATTGAATACTAAAGTAATGATGCTGGAAATGCATAACAGGAATAAATTACATTTTAAAATATATTCACATAGAAATAAGTTGTTTTACATTGAAATCATTTTTCACAATATTTTTTCTGCATTTTTGATCAAATAAATCAAATAAATGCAGCCTTGATGAGCATGAGAAACTTACAAAAAATTACAAATCTTACAGATCCCAGACTTTTGAATGGTCGTGTATGTTGATATAAAGTTTGCCTGAAACTGAAAGTAAGACCATTTGTAAACTAAACTAAATGAGATGCAAAAAACATATTCTTAAAGGGTTATTTTTATACCATATTTAGCCCTAAAATGTTTATAGTTGCATCATAGCACCATGAGCATAAAACTACTCTAAGGAACTAATATACACCTTATGGGGTACAAAGGTACAAAGTTGTCTGTTATAGGCCCCAAATTTTGCACATTATTTTTTACAGTGATCCTGCGCTTTTCCATACAACAAAAGCATACGGTAAGCAGAGGCTGTTAAGCTCCAAAAGACCAAAAAGCATAATAACTACCAAAAATGTAATCCAGATGACAAATGTGCTGTATACCAAATCGTACTGGTAAAGCCAAATGAAACTAGATATGGTCATACAAAGTCTCAATCACACTTGTGCTCATTTAAACCTTGTGCATCACGATTGGTCGCACAACACGCAGGAACAGACATTATGCAAACCATCTCCTTTGGTGTTTCAAGGCGGAAAATCATATGTTTTGAATATCATAAAGGTGGGTAAATGATGAGAGAAGAGAACAGAATCTGACTATGCAATGTGGGTTATTTATTAACAGTGATTATAAACACCTTGAAAATCACTTCCTATTCAAACTATATATAAAGCATTAAACCATTTTAAAAAAAACCTAAGGTTTCATCACTGGTGTCAGTGAAATCTCCATTTTTATTCCCTATTAAAAAAAAAAAAAAAAAGTTAGAACAGTCATTCAATTAATGACTAAAACGGTCATAAATCCCAGACCCCACCTTCATTTGAATACCGGACGGAGATAAGCAGCGAAGCAGGGCCAAAAGCTCTTATTATGTGAAACCAGTTTGGCACTAGAGGGACACAACCAGAGTGACATAAAGAGTGGTTATACAAGACACACGAGATCTCAGTATATGGGTGGAGTGTAGGACAGATTAACAGAGAATAGAGGGAGGATCAAATAAAAGCACCCTATGGAGTCTTTCCCACTTCTAAAAAAACACTTCTTGGCCGTTTGCTTTAGAAAATGTCTAGAGTCTCAGTTTACAGCTTACTAGAACAAAAATACTTGGGTATTGTCTTGAAACATGAGCTGAAATTAGTAAAAATAAATCATAAGAAGTAAATTAAAAATAGAAGTCCTACATCCTTGTTTTCATATTTAAGACTTAATCACTTATAGACAATGACAGAATCATAAAAACCAAAAAGATGTACAAAACCCACCAAACTAACAGACACAAAACTATGGTATTGCTTGAGGTGATAAAAGAGGTCAGGACATCCGTTTGCTTATGCTTGCAGTGTGCAATCATTTCCTTTTCTGAGTAATCTGGGATAAACAAAAGTGCTTCCAACACTTCAAGTCAACCGCTTTAACTGGTTTCACAGCTTCAGGACAATGCGGGCTGCTTTGATTTTTATTTAAGGCCCTGCTGATTTTTTTTCCACAGTTACGTGATACCTGTGACTGAGTGATAATACCATCAACTACAGTAAATACTACAATACCAAAACCTTCCTGTGGCATCGCAGGACTTTCACACCCTTTAGGAACAGCCTCATTGCTTTACCAGCATGAAGCTAAATTCCCCACACTTCATCAGTCCACCCATGGCTACACTTGGCAAGTAGTCTGTAAAAGGTCATACTGTTGGAGATGGCAGACTGATTGTGGAGGTAATAAGCTAAATTTCTTCAACACATTGTTTTCAAACTTGCTTTGCAAAAAACAGGAAATTACTTTTTTTTTTTCACAGATCATGATAAGTAATGGCTGACTAGAATAGATGGTACTGATTATTTCTCCAGAGATTTTTAGTAGTCTCTGGGTAATTCTACAGAATTGGTGCAAACTGCTGTCCCACAACCAAAAGCACATTTAAAAGCATTTAAGTATTCAAATCTTAGATCTTTAAGATCCTTCTATTATTTATTGAAACCAACAGTAATAATTAAAACATTAGTAAGCTTAATATATATAAAATCATAATTTATTAAGTACTTGCAATTGGGAGGTGGCTGTCCCGAACCCAAACCCCTAAATTTCAACTTATAAAAATGATACTAAATTAATTTTTAAATATTTTTTCCATTGTTGTTTTTAAAAGTATCTTTTTGATTCTTCTAAAAAGTGAAGTTCAAAAAGTATATTTTTTCTTTGTAAATTATGAAACTTTTAAACATTTAAAAAAATGTGTCCTGCATTTTTAATGCCACTACCGAAACAGTGTATGTTTTAGTTTATTGGCCGAGATTTTAACTAAACCGATTTATGATCAGGAAATAATCCTGTGTCCCTCTCTCTTATAGCTACAAGATGTGAGTAGAGTTTTGAGGTAAATGTGTTCAAAAGTTAAAAATATGTGTGTAACTTTAAGGAACGTCACTACCGAACACATTTTTTTCTGTAATTAAGCACACTTTTTTGGGAGTTATTCTATAACATCTATAACAGTTATTCTATAGCATCTTTGAGCTAGGTTCAAAAGAATCTATAATCGTCACTACCGAAAGAGTAATAACAAAACATTTGGTGTAGTTTCGGTAGTGATATCTTTGTTTTTTGGGTGTTATCCCATAGAATTTCCACCACTGAAACCAGTCACGACCAAAACATGTCATCATTGTTTCAGTAGTGACAAAAAGGAACACATAATCCTCATATTTGAAGGAAATATTCTAGTACAGTTATGCCATTTTTTTTTTTTAGTATTTAATATGTGGTCGCTACCAAAGCATTACTGTCACTACCAAAAAATTTGCTGTCACTACTGAAACATGGGATGTTTTGTCAAAAATAAAAGTATACTGAATTATCAACTAAGACGTTATGATAGTTTTTGGTTCAATGTATATTCAAACTAATGAATTCTTAACTTTGAAAACATTATGATCAACTTTTTCTTTTACAAAGAAAAATTGAATTCAAAATACAACAAATCTCTCAAATTACACTTGAAATATTTTGTTAAAACTTTAATTGTTATTGATTTACCTCTGAAAAAAATGTTAAAGGTGCCATAGAATGCATTGAGAGAATATTTTAAATTGTTCTCTGATATCTACATAGAAGGTATATGGCATAGGAAAGGGCAAAAAATCTCCAGAAATGGTTTTACAGGTCCATTTACAACCTAGGATTTGCCCCTAGAATGAAATGCTCTGTTATTTGGAAGCTTCATGAATATTAATGAGCTCTGCTCTGATTGGCTGTTTCACAGAGCTCAATAGCTGGCACATGGATAAAAATATATTTTTAATTAGGAGCTCTAGCCGCTTTTAATATGCGGTTTGTTGAATCTGCCTTTTTGAATCGCGGATATTTTAGTGTGATTACTGTGACTGCATGTGCTCTGTGTAAAGTTACAATGCAGAGGGAGTGCTTCCTACCACACAAGTTGAGCTGCTCCTCAGTGATTCTCGGGATCTGTAAATCATTCGCCATCATCAAGCCAGTTATTTCTCCATCATTCACCATCATCAGTGCAGTCATCTCTCTGTTTATGTGGTAAGTGAAATCCTATGTATTGCAATGTAACAGGCTAGCGATAGCATTAAGCTAACCATGTCCCTTCAGTGGCTTGCCTTGTTTAACTGATGTGCTGACGTTACCGATGATTGGGCGATGCAAATGCTGGAGGCGTAACTATTAACAATCTCGGGGATGTTGCGTAACAGTCTGTTATGTTGGAATTGACCTATTTTTCGGTGGTCTTTTGCAAATACTAGATTTATATAAGAAGGAGGAAACGATGGTGTTTGAGACTCATGGTATGTCATGTCCATGTACTTAACTGTTATTATTTAACTATGCCAAGGTAAATTCAGTTTTCCATTCTATGGCACCTTTAATAAAATAGCAAAAAATATATTTACAATCTAGATGTAAGCAAAATCTTAACAGGTAAACATAACCCTTCTAATTAAATTATTTGTATGTTTCGGTAGTGACAAAGCTGGGAAGAGGACAAATATTCCAAACTTCCTGACAATACAATATTTGGACCAATTCTGTAGAATGGCCCCTCTATACATGGCTAGACCCTTTAACATCTAATAGCATACACTATAGTCTCAGATACTTTATATTATCACATATAGTTTCACATCTGAAAAAAAAAGTGTGTAAATGAAACAGTAACAGGGACATACCCACTCATTAGGCAACACCCAAAGGTTTGAGCAATCTCATATTTGTGAATTAAAGCTTTCAGTAATTGCTTTTCCGTACTGTCAGAAAAGGGCAAGGTAACAATGAATAAAACAAACTCTACAATAACCTCTTTCTACACTAATTCTACAATTACCTCTTTAATGATCACTATCACTACACTGTATGTCATCATTTTTGAAGACAAAGTCATTATCACTAAGTTTCTGTGTTTAATAAGATGTGAACAGCTACAAAAAAAAAAAATTAAAAATAAAAAGTTGAAAGCAGAAGTGTAGTCTATGACTATGACCAGCAGTTTATTTTAAGAGGGAGTTTTGATTGGTTCTTGACCTTGGCACTTCTAAAGTAAAACATCATTCTGAATTGCTGTATTTTCCCACTGAACAACCTTGTAAACTATTCATGAAGACAGTAGTTTACAGTGTGCAAGGCAGGCAGCACAGTTTTAACCCTTAAATGGTTTCTGAGATAGTGAGTGGGCCCAATTTCTAATAAAAATATTAAAAGGGAATCCCAGCAAATACATACGTCAAGAGACTTTGTATAAAAACTTAGAATCACCCTTGAATCATTATGTATGCAAACATTACAGCATGCTATACTGGGCTAAATCACTGTAAGAGCAAAAGGCAAATGACTGAATGTTTATCAAAATGATATTTTATGCCAAAAATCATTAGGATATTAAGTGAAGATCATGTTCCATTAAGATATTTTGTACATTTCCTTCCATAAATATTTCAAAACTTAATTTTTGATTAGTAATATGCTTTGCTAAGGACTTTTTTGCACCCTCAGATTCCAGATTTTCAAACAGTTGTATCTCAGCCAAATATTGTCCTATCCTAACCATACATCAGTGGAAAGCTTATTTATTCAGCTTTCATATAATGTATAAATCTCAGTTTCGAAAAATTTACCCTTTACTAGTTTTGTGGTCCAGGGTCACATTTAAATATTATTATAATATTACAATATTTTGATCTGTGCTAGAATATAACAAAAAAATTACTGGGGTATAATGTTCCTGCCCTGCAAAGGGTTAAAACACAAGTTTCAGTCGAACAGCAGCAGTTTCCATGAAACCCAAACTCTCCATTACAGAAGCTACGTAACCATCTTCACACGTAAAGCCTTGGTTTCATGATTACAACCAGAAAGTAGAAACACTTTGCCAATTAATCAGCAATTGACATCGTACAAACATGTACAATGAGTTGTTATTCATTTCAGGCTAGCTGATTAGCTTGAATACTGCCTGACAATAGCTGTCAAACATGAAAAAGTTGCTGCCACTACAGTGCCAAGTAAAACACGTGCTCATACTTTATTTTTAAACTATTTTCTCACTCGGAAAGGCTAACAATCAACACGTTAGCTTGGCGTGCTAAATACTTTTAAACACAAGCTCCGTGTTTTGACAGCCAGCACAAGTTTAGCAACTGTCATAAAATTAGCCACTGAGTTCATAGTAAGGAAGTTTGAGGATTTCGTTCGTCTCGTAAACAAAATTAAGTCACTCCACCAAGTGAAAACGTCTGATTATGTATCGTAACCGACTCGAAAACTAAAACAGCTAAAAACACTGGCGAAATGTTACTTTTAAGGGACAACAAAGCTGTAGTTAGCTACAGTGCTAGCTCCTGTCTCGAGAGTGCGATGTGACGTCAATGAGTGCGTACGTGTCTCATTTTCAACAGGTATGAGAGAGGACACCGAAATACTTTCGAAAACATTCACAATACTCACGCTTTATCAACCAGCTCTCTCACTTTCCACATATTCAACATCTTGGCTGTGTTGTTGGGGCTTTCGGTCGCGAAAACAGGTGTTCCAGCCCTTGAAATCCGCTGGTCGTGCCAGTCGAACTGTCACGAAAGCCTAAGCATGAACTCTAAAGTTACGCCGCTTCAGGCAGCGGTGGAGGAGGAGAGCGTAGGCCACACAGGTTACTACGGAAATGCGCTGTCACTTACGGAAATTTCGTAGGCTGCTTCAGCAGAACACTACATCCTTGATGAGGATATGACATAATAAGCCACATTAGCATAACCTCTCAGAAGTGGTTAGTGAATGAGAATTCTATTTGTTTGTTTATTTAAAATGATAGTGGGAATGAATGAATGAAAGAACGATTGAATCAATAAATAAACTATACATATATTTATAATTAAATCGAGATTCTAATTTATTTAGTTTCAGTTTTCAAACATGAATTGACTTACCAAGTAGACCTACAATTACAATTTAAATGTAATTTTAAAGAGATAGAATTAAACAAGCAAGCTGTCCCTGTGTTTTACATGTATTAAATAAATCTATTTTACTTCATTTTCACTCAATTTTGCTAAAAAGCCTATAACATGTTGTTTAATTAACAGTGATTTATCCATCAAAACGTTTTTATCAACATAATATGGGCCACAAAACCAAGTCATAAGGGTCACTTATTTTAATAATAATGAATGAATAAGCTTTCCATTGATGTATGGTTTGTTAGGATAGAACAATATTTGGTCGAGATGCAACTATTTGAAAATCTGGAATCTGACGGTGCAAAAAAAATCTAAATATTGAGAAAATCGCCTTTCCAAATGAAGTTCTTAGCAATACAGATTACTTATTAAAAACTTAAGTTTTTATATATTTACGGTAGGAAATTTGCAGAATATCTTCATGGAACATGATCTTCACTTAATATCATAATGATTTTTGGCATAAAAGAAAAATCTATCATTTTGACCCACACAGTGTATTTTTGGCTATTGCTACAAATGCCCGTGCTACTTAAGACTGGTTTTGTGGTCCAGGATTACATATAGTTTGATAATTTTACATATTCATTGCAACTTCATCTTATAATCACTGTCCCAAAGCTGTATATTTGTTCTGATGATAGGTAATAACAGTGGGATGTTGTAAGGCTTTTTTGAGCGAATAATTTATGGTATGTACCTTATACAGAAATTGACTATATATAACAATAAACATACAAATCATATTTAACAAACAATAATTTTCAAAAATTACCATAAATATTAATGTAAAAATATCTAAAATATTATAAAGTAACATTCAAAAGTTTTTGAACAGTAAGATGTTAATGTTTTTTAACGATGTCTCTTCTGCTCACCAAGACCGCATTTATTTGATCCAAAATAAAGCAAACGCATTAATATTGTGAAATGTTTTTTTTACTGTTTAACAGAACTGCTTTCCATTTGAATATATTTTAAAATGTAGTTTATTCCTGTGATTTCAAAGCTGAATTTTTAACATCATTACTCCAGTCACATGGTCTTTCAGAAATCATTCTAATATTCTATATTAAGTTGAAAACAGCTGAGTAGAATTTTTTTCAGGTTTTTTTAATGAATAGAAAGTTCAAAAGAACAGCATTTATCTGAAACAGAAATTATTTGTAACTAAGTAAATGTCTTTATCATAACTTTTGATCAATTTAAAGCATCCTTGTTAAATAAAAAAATGCTGACTCCAAGCTTTTGAATGGTATAGTGTATAATGTTACAAAAGCTTTTTATTTCAGATAAATGCTGATCTTTGGATCTGTCTATTCATCAAAGAATCCTGAAAAAAATTACTCAACTGTTTAAATTAATGATAATAATAATAAGAATAATATTACGTAAGAATACTAGAATAATTTCTGAAGGATTGTGTGACACTGATGAGTAATGATGCTGAAAATTTTGCTTTCATCACAGGAATAAATTACATTTTAAAATATATTAAAATAGAAAACTGTTATTTTAAATAGTAAAAATATTTCAAAATTTTACTGTTTTTGCTGTACATTGGATCAAATAAATGCAGGCTTGGTGAGCAGAAGAGACTTAAAAACATTAAAAAGACTTAAAAGAACATAAAAAATCTTACTGTTCCAAAACCTCCGACTGGTAGTGTATATATAAAGTTTATTCAAGTTCAAGGTACTATATGCAACTGCCGAGTTTTATCAGTCACATCTGCCTAAGACAAGTATGAGACATTAACATGGTAGAAAGGAGTAAGTTTCTGGGTGTCAGCTCCAATAGGTAGTCCATTTCTCAGGAGCTGAGATGCCAAGACTTTGTGTGTTCTGGTAGATGGGCCCATCTTAGTGACGGGTGAAAATGGAGGCCCTTCCACAAATGACAGGCCCCCTGGGATAGAGGAGAGCCTCTCATGGAAAACAAGCATTAGGAGCATCTTGCACACTTTAACAAAATAAATAAATAAATGGGGGAAAAAAAACAATGAAGAAACTGACAAAAAGAACCTATTTTACAAAAACACAGCATGACAAGAGACAGCACTTAACGTCCCCAAATGCCTTACACCCATGGGATCTGCTTCAATTACAGTTGCAAGTTCAATGAAGAAAACCATAGACAGTCTGACTGCGAAGATCGCGCCGATGAAGGAAACGCATTCAGAACCGAATCCGTCAGAAAACATTTTCAATTGGACACTAACATGCGTCTTACCAGGTTAAGTTTTTATTAAACAACAAAATTAGTACCTATATGGAAGAAAATATAGACTATGAACAGTGATTTATCCATCAAAACGTTTTTATCAACATAATATGTGACCCTAGACCACAAAACCAGTCATAAGGGTCAATTTTAAATGTTAAGGCGGAATAAATAAGCATTAATGTATGGTTTGTTAGGATTGGACAATATTTGGTTGAGATGCAACTATTTGAAAATCTGAGGGTTCAAAAAAATCAGTTTACTAATCAGTTTTGATATATTTACGGTAGGAAATGTACAAAATATTTTAATGGAACATCATCTTTACTTAATATCCTAATAGTTTTTGCCATAAAAGAAAAATTGATAATTTTGACCCATACAATGTATTTTTGGCTATTGCTACAAATATACCTGTGCTACTTAAGACTGGTTTTGTGGTCCAGGATTACATAGGGTTTGATAATTTTATATATTCATTGTTGAATATATGTATGTGTATATGTGTAGTCATATATATTTAAAAAAAAAATTATGTCAGTGTGGATGCTATGACACAATTTAATATTTACACTCTTAAAAATAAAGGTGCTTCACAGTGCCTTTTTTTGTCTAAATGGTTCCATAAAGAACCGTTAACATCTGAAGAACCTTTCTGTTTCACAAAAGGTTCTTTGTGGTGAAAGAAGGCTCTTCAGATTATAAAAAGGTAAGAAAGAGATGGTTCTTTAAGAACCTTTGACTGAATGGTTCTTTGTGGTTCTTACTGAGAAATGTCAGGAGTGAAAAGATATGTTATAGTTCTTTTGATTTTATTTTGGCTTTAGATATAAGCAGAGTGATACTAATGAAATGAAAATAAATGAAACAGCTCGAACAGTGGAAATGTAAATTGCATGGACTTCAAAGTGAAATCTGCAAGGGAGATCTTGGCTGTAAATGTACAAAGGCCTCATTGTCTAAAATGGTGCATGAAATAAAGTGGAATATTTTTAATCTTCCGTGCTGTGATTTTTGATTTTATGTCCCAAAATCAACACTCAGATATAAAAACGAAAAGTTCGGTTTTGATAAAATAACGTCTAATTTTTTGCCAAAAATAAATGATGGGAACAAAAGAGCGTCGAAAATTAAATTTTATCATTATCCAAAACTTTCAGTAGGGGGCACTATCACACCACATAAATAATGTTCTCTCTTTTATCATAATATGTAAGGCCTTAATCATATTTCACTCAGTATGTTTCCGTTTGTTATCATTATAAACACCCTGAAGTGTGGTGGTGCAATAATAGCTGGTGAATAGGTGCAATAATAGTCTATTTGTAATTATAGATAATAGTATATAATTAGCGCAGAGTTTGCAGAGCTTGGCAAGACACTCTACTGAACTGTATTTAGATGGGGTTTTACAGCACCATATAAACCACGCTGTTTAACAGAGCTTCATATCTGCATTATGAGCTCTGTCACAACTTCATCTTATAATTACTGTCCCAAAAACTGCCTCACAGCACATACACACATACACAAACACAGTGCATCCTGGTGGAAAAGCAGAAGTGACCTGTCATGCAGAGAGAGGTCAGATGATGGATGACGTGTGGGTGGTTCTATCGCTTGGGAAAAAGACCCAGGGGCTGACTGTGGCCTGTGCAAGGGCCAACAATAACATCCTTAAATAAAACAGCATGAAAAGAGTCCCGTATCCCATAGCCAGTCCAGTGCAGGACTAAGCAATCAATGGGTACAAAATGGAGCAAGAGCTGTAAAATTAGAGCAAATGCCACAAACAATGAACATTGTTTTGTAATGGCATTGTAAAAGGGGAAAAACCCAACTATGCCGAGTTTCTGCAGATTGGAAACATGTGTGGTGAATAAAATAAATAAATAAAAATGTCAGAAATTCCCACTCCCACTCTGAAGTGATGTGCTGACCACATTTTCATGGGAAACGCTACAGCATAAACTGCAGAAATTAACTAGCGATCATTGTCCCATGTTCTTCTTTTATTAAAGACAGTTTTCACTGGCGTCCTGATTATAAACTACATTTTGTTTAACAAATCTAACAGTTATAAAACGCACTTTTGCAGTTAAAAATAGTTAAATGCCTAAAACGTCCCTGGAGGGACATTTTAAGCCTCATATTTAATTGTGTCATTCCTGAGTATTGCAGTAAACAAACACGTACTGATTATTGTAAATTGTTTATAATCTCTTACATATACAGGACAAAGTCCTGGCACAGAATGAGTTAAAATCCACTCAGTGCTTCAGTCCAATTCCCAACATGTTCCTGTCATTTTTGTGCCCCTGACACATTGTGTTCTGAAGCAGAAAGCATCTGCTCTTTTATGGGCAAATTCAATTAGTAATTAAGCTGAATAAAAAAGAGGAGTCAACATCTGGAGCCGTTACATGTTAATGTGATAAACTGGAAAAAGGTAAGACAGGAGAATATGGCGGCGTAAAATGTTCAAGGACGTTGGGCTCGGAGATACTTCCTCACATGTTAAGTTTATTCAGCTGTAGAGAAAGGGTTAAATGGGAGATGTCATGTTTACAAAGACCCCAGAGAAGAATGCACTTTGAAAGACAACTTAAATAATACTCTTTTTATGAAAACCGGTGTATGGGGTTTGGATGCGAAATCACTTTCGTTCTCACACCCCCAGACGCCCCCATTCACTAAAACAAAAAAACAACAGACTGTGGTGTTGTTGGCGTGAGGAGAAGGAAAGATTCCATAGTAGAAAAACTGAGGGGAATTGAGATAAGACAAGCAAACAAGACCCAGCTGTGAAAAGGTACCGCTGGCAAGACTCCAGAGAGGATGGGGAGGGTTTCATCTACACCCACAGCCATTACTTAATTAGTCCATAAGGTGAAATTACACCTATCCAACAATGAATACATAATCTCTATCATCCGTGAGCATTAAACAAATGAATCGCCGAACCAAAGGGAAACGGATCACAAACATGAACTCCATCTACTTGTGGCAAGTACAGAGTTAAAAACACACAAGAAAAGTGTGAATGATGTCACTCGAATCTTGTTGCTTTCTCATAAACGGCAGGGTTTTATTGAGCCAGAGAAATAAAGATAGTCAGTTGCAGTTAGGAAACACGGGTTCACTGAGCAAGGTTTACTGGAGACGCCGTGCCAGACTACAATTAGACATGTTCTCCGCATGGAAAATATTTAAAAGTGAGTGCAAAGTACATGGGGGGCTTTATTCATGAATAGATTATGTTTATTTAGTATGAATTCGCATATAAAAAGTGTTGTTGGAAGGCTTCGTTAATTCTGAGCACCGTATCCACTTTCCTCATTGCTGGCACTGTTAAATTAGGCCTTCAATTTGTAATGCAGCTGCTAATAAGTATATAAAACAGAACTCGGAGTAATTCTCTGCGCTGACCTCTCTGAATCTGATAAATGTGACCCTGGACCACAAAACCAGTCTTAAGTAGCATGGGTATATTTGTAGCAATAGGCAAAAATACATTGTATGGGTCAAAATTATTGATTTTTCTTTTATGCCAAAAACATTAGGATATTAAGTAAAGATCATGTTCCATTAAGATGTTTTGTAAATTTCCTACCATAAATATATATCAAAACTTAATTTTTGATTATGTGATATGCAATGCTAAGAACTTTATTTGGACAACTTTAAAGGTGATTTTGTCAGTATTTTGATTTTTTGCACCCTCAGATTTTAGATTTTCAAATAGTTGTATTTCTTTCAAATCATGTATAAATCTCAATTTAAAAAATTGGCCCGTGTGACTGGTTTTGTGGTCTAGGGTCACAAATATGAGGTGAAACATGTCCACATTATGTTTGTTCTACCTCTATAAATGTATTTTCATAAGAAGGCCATATTTTAGCAGTGGATTGAGTTTACATAATAAGTAAGTTTGACCTAAGTCAAAGTCTCACACCACTTCAATAATGAAGACTTGATCGGGGAGATTCAAAAATTCGCTTAGGCCGCATTGAAATTGATCAATAAGGTGCTTTTCCCCTCCCTCTCCAACTTTTCTTTCTCCGCTATCAGCACATCCCTTCATTGGTCTTCATTTGCCCCCGCAAACTTATGAAAATGCTCCGAGATGATTAACACAGACTTAATGACCTGCAAAAACAACAGCAGCTCGTGAGTTTCTTCAATTTGCCATTGCCCACCTCCCTCCCCCATATAAGGGAACAATATACCCCTGCCTTGCTCTCATAAGGATTCATTACCCTGCTCTGAGATTTCCAGGCCAGGCGAGGGAAGCGTTATTTCCCCTGTGTTGGCTCTCACATTGGCAGGGCCATTACTCTTAACACTCCTGCAAAGGGGCTAATGGGGCAGCTTTACTGACAGAGAAGAGGAAGGGGAGGAAGAGAGGGAGGGGGTGGGTGGGTGAGAAGGGGCTGAGATGATATGGTAATCAGAGAGGGAAGGGATTTGGGAATTCCGAGTGCATGGAAGAAGTGAGAACGAGAAGTAAAAATGTAATTTGTTGAACTTGGGCCAAAATTACAAAGCTTTGAAAAATGAGATAATGAGGCAAAGTATCGTTCCATTTATGCTCGTGATTATAAAAAAACATTAATTCAGTGTAATGTCGTTCTGTAATGCGGATACTCATTTACTCTTTGTAATGACAATGTTAAATGGTGGAAGGTGCTAAAAGGTGAATGGGAAAGTAGTGTATGATTACATCGATGTAACACTGTTCCCGTTGTAAGCAGACCCGTTCAGTTCCAGAACGAGGAGACATTAAGGTTGTTTTAACCATGCTACAGTGAGCTGCCCCTGCCAGTATCCAAAACATACTACTATTACTGGCCCAACCAGAGAGCAGGGCAATTACAGGGGCAATTAAACTCAAACATAGAGATGTAAGATTGGTGTGGACCCCCAAACGCTCCAAGCATCCTGAGACATGAGAGAATTGATGCTGGGGGTCAACAGTCTGCCTAGGTCAAACTACTTATGTAAACATGAGTATGGGTTTTAGAAGGAAAAAAATGGAAGAAAAAACTTCTTGTTTAGAAATGGAACAATATAAACAAAGAGTTTCAATATGTGACAGAATTGTCAACCAAACCCAAGTAAATGTATTACATGTGCATGAAGGCATAGATACAAAAATGTATATCTTATTCATGCACTAAAAAAATGCTGGGTTATTTTTTTTTTAACCCAAATGCTGGGTTCAGCTTGTTGGGTCATTTTATTTGATTATTTTTAATATTTTTTCCCCATGTGCTGGGTAGTTTTTCTGTAACAAAGCTGCTGGGTCATTTTTAATGCTAGGTTATTTTCCTCCTCACTTAAAAAAAAAGGGTGTTTTTGCAGTGATGCCATTGATGAACCATTTTTGGTTCCCCAAAGAACCTTTCATTGAACAGTTCTTAAAAGAACCATTTTGAAGAACATTTAAAAAATCTAAAGAACCTTTTTCGACTATAAAGAATTTTTGCACTTGAAAGGTTCCATGGATGTTCAAGGTTCTTCATAGAACTATTGATGCCTGTCACGGCACGTGTAGGAATGGGCAACACGAGGAAGGAGTAAAATTAAAAGTCTTTAATAAATCCTCAGGCAAGGTAAAACAGACAGGGAGACTGGAACACAGGCGGAAACGTGGGATGTAACATTGTAACCGGACAAGGAACTCAGAAAACAAACAAACTTTTAAAGGGGAGCTAATTACTACTACAGGTGAAGGCAATGACGCTAATAAACTGGAAGACCAAACATGGGCATGGGAGAAACCAATACAAACAGTTCAACAGGGGGAGACAATGGGAAAAACCAAAACAAGCAGTCCAAGAGAGGGGGAAACACTGGGAAAAAAATCAAAACAAACAGTCCAAAACCTGACAATGCTAATAAAGAACCTTTATTTTTAAGAGTGTACCCAACCGTGGGTTGAGCCTGTCTCCAACGAAACAATCCAGCTGCTGAGTTCAAGTCAGAACACAGGCTTTTAACGTCATTTACAGGAGACAGTGGTTCACAGCGCCACTGATTTGGTGCACTTCTTCAGCAAAATAAAGGTTTGTATTATATTTCATTTATAAAGTATTTACTGTGCTGTAAATTATATTGCTTTACACAACATACAAGGACAAGATGTCAGTTAAATGTTACTTTTTTTATTTCTATATGCTTTTTAAATGACTTTAAATGTATGCAATATTGTAAATGATGCTGTATTTACCCAAATAAATGTCATTTGTCTTATATTTTTGTCCATGGGTGTTCTTGTTTATTAATAAATGTTTATCTTTTGATTATTGTCATTGCCTCAAGTAATTTTGTGTGTGATTTATCTTAAGCCAGCAATATAGTAATTTTAAACAATAGTTGAATAAAAAAAAAAAAAAAAACATTTACCAGCTAGATCAAAATAACCCAGCATGTGTTCTGTCCAATAGTTAGCCAAATAACCCAAGTTGGGATGTTTTTAACCCAGAACATGTATATGCAAAAAAAAAAAAAAAAAAAAAACTCTAAAAGAATTTTACGCATTCTTAAATAATAGTATTTTTTTTGCCTGCAGATTACAATGTTATGACAGTAGGTGGCAGCAATTGACTGTTTTTATTAATATTAACTATAAGCTCTAAGTATAGATGAACATACATATGGTACGTTTTATGTGACATTGGTTTTGTATGTCCGTTAAATGGCGCTATAACTCTAATGCTCTGTGACGTTTTAAAATAACGTACCATCTGCATTGACAAATGCGAATGTGACATAAAAACACAATCGCAAGCATGCCGTTTTAGCTTGTTTTTTTATCTCTTGTCTTTCAGCTCTTTCAGCTCTTTCATCGTGAGTCATGTTTTTCACGTGATTCATACAAAGGATTCGTCAGCATCCTAAATTCAATTCCGTGCTGGCTAAGTTACCGAGCAAGCTTGTTACATCCAGAAAGCGAAACATATGGAATCATAACTGCATACGAAAACGATTACAAGTGCTCTGTTTTACCGCCTCTATAGTGTTCATTTCTTTTGGAAACTGCAGTGATATGTACTTACTGGTACGTATACGCGTCTTGCAAAAAAGTTCCCACAGGTACGTTTTCGTCATGAAATCAGGTAGCCTGAAGTAATGAATGTAGGCTATTGTTATGAGCTCACAAAAACTGCAAACAATTAATTTCAAACTTAGATGTTTAAGATCATCCTTCAAGAGTCTTCTGGCCCTTTAATGTAAAATCTGTGTCTGGGAAAAAAGGCGATAGACTAATATTGTTTAAGTCCTCTGGTCCCATGGTGCATAATGTCATCGTCTCCCACAATGCATTGCTTAGCATGGTGCCCTTGACTTCCCCCAGTCCACAGTCTCAGCCAATCAGCCACCTTCTCCAGGGACCAAACCTCATTAACTGCTAACAGAAAGATATTCTCTATTTAATTGCTCCTCTTAATAGACCCGAGTAGCATGGAGGAGTGACAGCTGTATACATACATGCACACACACTCACAAAAATGCCACAAATTCAAAAGAAGAATTCATATTCATATAGTATGCATTGTATAGACCAGAAAAGTGTGACCCCAAGTGTTTGGACCCCAACTGTAGTTGATAATCCTAAATTCACAGGCACCATTTGGCGTTCCGTTAATCCCATCCCCGCCTGATTTGCAGGAAAAGATACAGGGGAGATGTGGGAAATAAGTTACAGCTCTCATCACGTCTGCCTTTGGGACAACAGCTTACAGAAAGCTGTCATTTGGGAAACCGGGCTGTAATTGCTTTTTGTGTATTAAAGAGAAGTGTCAGGGCCAAAGACAGAAAGGGCTCGCTTGTGTTCCACAAGAGACCCCATCCCATGAATGCATTCATCCTATGCCTTTCGTTACGAAGATCCTTGCGCATTTCCCATTTTCCAAACAAAAGAGGAATTAAGGGCCTATTGGCGAGGTGGCAAACAGGGGGACTCTTTGTGGAGGGACACATGGGACAGGAGATCAGCATTGTCTCTCTGCACTCATTGTTTTCCTGTAGTCACAATGAAGCTGTGAGTCAGTCTGGCAGTCAAAGCCAAGGTCAGACCTGAGGAGAGGCAGGGGCTCTAGAGGCACAGGGATGTTAAACGCCCTCAATTTAACCACACTGTACTTCCTCTCTCAAGCACAGATGGGTGGTGACATGCAGGGAAAGTGGAGAAACATAAAGCTGTCCCGGGTGGAGGGTAAAAAGGTATGTAATTATGTATGTCGCACAACAACATATCATGATCCCGTGGAGTGTAAAGGTATACGCAGAGGTCCAGGCCTTTGTGTCTGCAAATAAATTTTCAGACTCTCAGACCGACACACATTTGCTGGTTGATTCACATTAGCGCACATTTTGCTTTAAAATAAAACATATTTAATACAGATGCATTAACAATATGGATTTTTTTTTTTAGAACAATAGTCAAGAGTTGGAATGTAAAATATTTCTTACTTCTTATTCATTTTGTTTAGGTATTTGGTCTTACTTTTCATCATTAATATATCCACTTAATAAATATTTTTTTCAAGAATCTTTTTCATTGTCAATTTTTTTTCTTGTTTTAAGCACAAATCTAACTATTGTCAGTGAATTTGATGCTTAAAACAAGAAAAGGAAAAATAGTTAATTAGGTAAAAACAATTAACTTAAAAAGAAGTCTTATTTCTTTATTGTCATGTTTTTATGTTTCAAGTTAATTCATCTTGTTGTAATTACACTGGTGGCCAAAATAATTAGAACACTAGTATTTTCAGCAGCTAAAAATAGTTTTAAGTCAGTTATTTCTATCTTTTGCTGTAGTGTGTCAGTGGGAAATATCAGTTTACATTTCCAAACATTCATTTTGCCATTAATTGTAATAATCCAGTGAGATTTTTGTTTGCGCAAGGAGTCTGACAACAGCCAGTGCTCCACACAGAGATCTGATCTCATTATTATGAAAAAACAGAACAAACTGAGACAGACTGAATCCAGAAAAACTGTGGCAACATCTCCAAGATGCTTTAAGTGACCTACCTGCAAAGCTACAGTACTGTTAAAAGTTTTAGGCACTTGTGTAAAAATGCTGTAAAATGAGGATGCTGTCAAAAATATTGTCATAAATAGATTGAAGCATCTTGAAGCATCTTGGAGACGTTGCCACAGACTCCTTGTGCAAACAAAAATCTCACTGGATTATTACAATTAATGGCAAAATGAATGTTTGGAGATGTAAACTGATATTTTCTATTGACACACTACAGCAAAAGATAGAAATAACTGACTTAAAACCATTTTTAACTAATGAAAATACTAGTGTTCTAATAATTCTTACAGGGAAATGACAAAAAAATAGCAGTAGCCCAAGATATATTTATTTAAAATGTGTCATCTTTATATGAATATATGGTGTATTACTCGACTTTTATTCAGTACAACCTTTTCAATGTTTTCTTTCATTTGTTTCATCAAACCACGTAAGCATTTTCCCCTTCTCTCAGCTCGAAAATACCATTATAAGAGAATCAGAAAGTTCTAGGTCTTTTATAACTCCAAATTCCGCTTTATGTCAATAAGACAAAAGTTTGGCTTCCATTCACTTCCCATTGTAGATTACTGAATGGATTGTTGTTTGTCTCACAGTATATTTCTACTCTACATTTATCTTCACATTGTATATTTGTGTACTTCTATACATCCACTCTGTCTGCTAACAGTAAGATGGAAAACAACTTAAACATTAATAAAGAAACAAATGAAATATGCTCACTGCTGATGGTGTTCTTCGGGCCCATGTAGGAGCAATTAGGACTATTAAAGGGATAAAGCACCCTCATGTCGTTCCAAATTCGTAAGACCTTCATTCATCTTTGGAACACAAATTAAGATATTTTTTAAGAAATCTCTGATTAATTCTCTATTTTATAAAGCTACGAGTATGCTTTTTGTGCACAAAAAAGTTAAAATAACAGGTGCATGAGTGGTGGTGCTCTCCAAAATGGTGCTATTTTAGTTTTGTGTGCACACAAAAACTATTCTCGTAGCTTCATAAAATTACGGTTGAACCACTGAAGTCACATTTACTATTTTGTCGATGTTCTTGGTATCTTTCTGGACCTTGAACATGGTAAGACCCTTGCTGTGTATGGTGGGTCAGAGAGCTCTCGGATTTCATCAAAAATATCTTCATTTGTGTTCCTAAAATGAACGAAGGTCTTCTGGGTTTGGAACGAAACGAGGGTGAGTAATTAATTACAGAATGAAAATGAAAGAATCCTAAAATATCATTAAAAACTTAACCTCAGGCAAAAAGTGTTGCTTAGATTATTTGGTTTTCAATGATCAGAGCAGTCTTAAACAGATCCACCACAACTTATACATTTCAAAAGATCACACAATATCACTGCACCAAAAGCTGGTAAACCAACCAACTGATTTCAATTAGGAAGAGGTGAATAAATATTATATGTGCAGGGACACAATGTAATGTGAGGGGCAGAAGAAATTAGCCTCATATTTAATCATTGTCACAGCAGACAGAACAACAACAAAAAGGACAGGACTCTCTCCCATGATGCCGCACAGTAGGACTGGAAAGATGCTTGTGACAGGTTGCTGTAATCTTGGGAGATTATCCAGCGTAGTGGTAATTAGTACAAAACCCATCACAAACAATTACGTGAACGCATTCCGCATCAGCAAGCTGGTATCGTTGTGATCCATGGGAAATTCAATCGTGTCATTTTTCTTCTGGGCATTTTTAACACTGAGCAGCAGTTGAAAAGACGTCTGAGAGACGTCCATGCCTGAATGACCACTGAACGTGAATATTAATGACAGGGCTGGATTATCTTTTATTGTTTTAGGAAACCCTAAAGACTTTATATACAAACAATTGTTATTTGTATTTTGAAGGACTGCAAACAAAGGTGTCTCAGAAAACTGCAGGTGCTGACACATACACTATCATTCAAAGAGAAATTAATATTCAGCAAGAACACACTAAACTGATCAAAAGTGACAGTGAGGACATGTTACAAAAGATTTCAAATAAATGCTGTTCTTTTGAACTTTCATCAAAGAATACTGAATAAAATCACATTTTTTATGAAAACTAGTTTCAACACTGTAATAATAAGAAATATTTCTTGAGCACCAAATCAGAATATTGGAATGATTTCTGAAGGACCATGATTTTCAGTAATGACGCTGAAAATTCAGGTTTGCCAATATAGTAATAAACTGCATTTTAAAATTTAAACCGTTCTTTTAAATTGTAATAATATTTCACAGTATTTCGCTGTATTTGTTTAAATTAATGCAACCATGCACTTTTTTCTCATACACTGTAAAAAGTGTTCACCAGTTTCAACTTAAACTCTTAAGTTTAGCAGCTGCCTTAAAACGTTAAGTTAAATCAACTTAAGTCATTTAAACTTAAGTTAAATCAACTCATGTTTATTGTAATAAGTTAAAATGACTTGTAGTTTTAAGCTGATTTAACTTGAAAATTTAAGGCAGCTGCTGAACATAGGTTTTTAAGTTGAATCTGGTGACAACTTTTTACAGTGTACAATAAAGTCTGTGTAAGGGCAATTCAGAGAACTGTTTCTAAACACATTATAAATGTTAGAAATGTATTGCTGAAAACACGTTGCAAAGACTGTGTACTATGTAGTACTGAACTGTGGAGTTAGATCGTTGAACAGTGGAGTTAGATCGTTGAACAGTTTTTCACCATTTTTGTGTTCAGGATTTTTTGGGTGGGCCTGAAATCATGTCTCGATGACGCACTGTAGCCACTGAGCAAGGCCCCTCCCCTAATACTATAATAACTAGAGCATATTAGCCATTATATAGCTAGGTTCCCTATTAGCAGCTGTTTGGGCCACTACGTAGGCCGTCCGCCATATTGCAATGTCCGTCAACACTCGAGAGCAAGTTGCTAATGTATCTGCACCAAAGCCAATAGAAGGCAAGCCTGCAACCTTTAGCCAAAAGAAGCGTAACAGCTAATTCTAACGATTCCAGTTTGGGAAAGGAGATCAGTGACCGTTTTTTTTTTTTGTTGGATGTCAATAGAAGAGAGGCACCACTTTGCTGAATAAACAGCTTTATGGAGAAAACAGCTTATCATTTAATAAATCGACAGAATATTGGCTAATCTTCAACATGTTTTACAATAAACAATACTTTGATTGAACTATTTTTAGAGTTGAAAAAAAGCTGTTTTATAAGAGAAATCACGGATTTTTTGCGACAGGTGAGATTAGTAACAGTAATTTACAGTACTTCCCATTCCTTCTTTTGGTATCCTTAAGCAGCGATTGACTGTCACACAACTCTGACTGAAACTCTGACATCAAGGCTGTAATGTGATTGGTTTCTCCTATAGACGTTTTTCCTGAACGCAAAAGTCACGCCTGATTCTTAATCTGAAGAATGCTTTGCATTTCTGGTTTCCACTGTTTCTAGTCAAAGTAGCGTATATTCTGAGCTGTTAATCTAATGTTAAACCTATTAAAATGTTTTTAAAAAGCACATGGCTCTATAGCACCATCACTTTGCAATGTGGCAATGACCGTCATTTAAATGACACAAAGCTGCCGAAGTTAGCTACATTAAAAACAGAGAGACCTTTGAATGGGCTCCTATGGAGACCTGAACTGAAGAGCATCCAATCTAACGTTAGAATTTAGATTGGAAGTATAGTAAGTAATACAGACCCTTTCATCTCCCAACAGGAAGACAATCTCTGTCTGCACTGCAGCTATATAGCCTCTACGCATTTATAAATATCTATATCTTCAGTAAACTTTAGAAGATACTTTTGCTAAAAAACAATCAACAAGACGAAGCCAATAGCTAACAAGGCATTTAAATGGTATTTTAGTTTAAAAAACTGTAATATTAACACATGTTAAATACACAAACCTATACATTCTTACCTGTGAAAGGTTATCCCGTTTCTTTGGGAATTTAAATCCCGGTTGTTTTTACAACCATCGGGGTGCAGAATTGTGGCATCTTTGAATATTCATTGATTATTATGGTAAATGACTCAAGTTGACCGTTGCAAGATGGCGGACGCGTCTACTTGATTGGAGCGGTCGAATGAGGCATCTATTTGTACCGATGGTTCAATCGCAAATTAAACCGTGTCCTAACTGCATGCAGCACGACGACACGCAATAAAAGGTATCTTTATCCTACCTAGCTGCGATGTTTCTATTTTAAATGTCTATTTTAGGAACGGTTTCTATTTCTGCGACGTCGCGGCTGGAACAAGAATATACAAACTAGGCAATAATAATCTCAGGTACTGGTTATGTGCTTTTCAATCTTAAAAGTGTAAGTTTGAATATCATATTGCGTGACATTTATAGCCATCCTGAAATCAATAAAATATAATAATTTACCTCAGATCTTGAAAATAAATTTAAGCAAACATAGCTTATACGTTAAAAGTCAATAAGTGTTGTTCATGACAAAATGGTAACAGTCATTCAGTGTGTAGTTTTAACAAGGTTAAAAAGGTTTGATATTTATAACTTAGATTATATATATTTGTCCATTTCGTTGGGAGTGTACCGTAACTAGTTTGCTAGTTAACGTTAGATATATGGCTTCCTCACGTAAATGCGTGGTTGAATACGCGGTTTATTTATTTATTTTATTTCTTGACTGGTTTTTTATCATTCAGATTTGGCTGGGTGGTTAATGACACATTTTTGTGGTGTGACAAACTCAGAACACATATTTAATATTACCACATACTTTATACTGACTCCAGTCCAAACTTTTGAACAGTAGTGTATAAATGCTGACTGTCAATACACATTTCTAAACCATCAAAGTTCCTGCATTTAATGTAAATAACTGATATGGATATCAAAGATCAGTCAACATCCACTGCTAACTGTGTCAAAGCCTTTGTTGTGGCACTAATGGAGAGATTCAGAACGTGAGGACGAGGTGGTGACCTGCCATGCATGCATGTCTGAAAGCACGTTGAATACAGCCCCACAAGCTGCTCCATATCTATTTACATAATTTACCCGCTGCACCCATATGCTAGCAGGACAAACGCCATTGTTCCTGTGAGGGCCGTCTGAACACTCCTTCTGTGTTCCAGTCTTTGGAGAACACACAGGGAGAGGCTGCCCAGTCATGATTAGCTATTCTGCTACTCCTCCCAAACAGCAGCCCAGCTAATGCTGTTTTTGTCCATCTGTATTACTGAGGAGGAACTGGCCCCTAAATGCCACTGATAAGTATACAAGTGCAAAATCGGATCAGCGGCTTTCTTTCTCTCTCCCGCACACATACACACTCTAACGCTCTTTCTTTCTCTCCTTTATGTCCTTAACGGGACTCGAGGCCTCTAAACAAGTGTCGTCCCTGGTGGCAGTTGGTGGCAAAGAGCTCAGTGGTTGTCAGCGCTCAAAGAAGGGTGACTGGGACAGGCTCCAGCCCCAGAGAGTGAATGAATTCCCACTGTTTCACAAAGCAGCACAGATTAGCTCTGTTGAAGAGGGAACACTTCTATAGAAGAACCAAAGTATACAGCCAAGATGGCTTAGATAAGTGAAGGTAATGTATATGATTAAATCAGAATCTGAAAGGCCCACACAAGCTCAGATGTCCAAAACTGGACAGCATGCAAGGCACTACATAGTTACCACTACCTCTATTTTTTTCTTAAATCTAAATAAAGAATATTTATCCCCTACAAAACTCAATTATTTCCTCAGAAACAAACAAACAAACTGAATGAATAGATCTATCTGTTTATTTAGTTATCTATCATAAATACATTACTTCACACAAAAATATACTGTAAAGATGAGTATTTATTTACTTATTTATAATCAATAAATAATTGTTTTATATTATTATATAAATTCGTTTTTTTAACTAAACAAACTAATATGAATAATATGAAATAAATTAGAGATTGATATTGAAAATAAAATTATTTTAGAAAGATCTTAAACAGTAAGCTTTGTTTATTTATAAGTAATTATTTAAAATATATTAAATAAAATAATGTAATACATTTTAATAATAAATGTTTGTATTATTTTATATTAAATATATGTTATAAACAACATATTATATTACATTATACAATAAATATTTTTAAATAATTAAACTAATTATTAGAATGGGAACACATAAAGATGTTGAACAGTGTGCACTGTTTGTGTGTTTGTTTGATTGTTTATAATGTATTGGGTTATACAAAAAGGATAAAATATGATGAAATGTTTGTATTTTTTTTTACATTTTAGAATATTTTAAGACCATGTAAATTATTTAATAAATACACTGAAATTATATTATTGTATTATATAACTTAAATATGTTAAATATGCTTACTTAAAAAATGTAATAGGTTACAGATTACAAGTTACCCTATTTAAAATGTAATAAGTAGTGTAACAATTTAAGTTACTTTATTAAAGTAATGTAACTAATTACATTTCATTACTTTTTGATTTCAATTAATTTTTTAACTGTTAATCATTTTCTAACATTTAAAGCAGACAGAGTTAACATTACAGTAGTACTCAACACTGATTACTGTCAGACAAAATCCTTTTTTTGAAAGCACAGCCATCACAAAATCAGACTTTAGCTTCTCTTTTTACTTTGAGATCGTTCTGAGGTTAAATACTGATTTAAAATCAAAACATTGGTGTCTCATAATTTAGAATTTTGAAAAGAAATCAATCAAATCTGCATAAAATATTCAGATGTAACCCCCCTTTGTAATTGTTAACATTTTCATAACTAATTTAATCACACATTTCTTTTCAGTAACTGTAACAGATTACACTTACATTTATTTAGTAATTACGTTATGTGATTCCGTTACATCTAACTATAGTTACTTTCCAACACTTTAATTTAAATAATGCTTAACGTCCACTGTCTTTTATTTTGCTGTGACCCTTGGATGACATAATCAAATCAAGCCAAAAGAGGGCAGCATAGAGCTACTCGGAAACGTATCCTGTATTGACGCTGTCTGTCATCGTCTGATCAGGCTGTGTTTCTTAAACCAAACGCTTGAGTAAAATTGTGGTAGTTCATCAATGGATTTTACTACACATACTACACTGAATTGCGAGTGTACCTGACACTTTACAGCTTACTGCAACAAAAACGTGCATGTGAATTGCTAATAATCAATAACACGAATAATCAAAGTAAACAAAGGGCCTAAATTAAGAAACAATGTTGGTAAATGTCCTAACGCAGATTCGTGTTATTGCACAATTGAAATCATTTTTAGATCCCCTTATGAAGTGCACATCAACATTTGCAACACAGTGTAGCTTGGTCTATATTTTACATTTAATACACTATTTACAACATCCAAAATAGATTATGGACATTTTTTGGGTTTAATATTATTCTCCCATAACGGCCAATAAAAATATTTTACAAGTGTATTGGCAATAAACAATATTCCTAGCATTGCATTTCCATTATTTTCCACTAAACTAACTTAAGCAGGGAGTTTATTACAAACAAGCAGTGAAATAAACCAAAACAAATGATCTTTTATGTATCATTCGAGAAAAAATATTTATATGTTGCCACAATAATATGACTTGCAAGTCTAAAATATGTTGTTATTCAAATGAAGACATAAATCTACTCCTGATGTTTTGATCAGCACTTTAATAAAAACAAGAAAATACTTGGTGCAGTGACAAAGAATCCTCTGTCAGCATCTTTAGTTATGGCACGTCCGGCCGAGGGCATGTGAGGCACATGATGGGGCAGGGGCTCCTGCAGATGACAGATCAGTTGAGATGTAAACATTATTCTGGAGACATTTATGGGCCGCGCTGTGTGGCAGTCGGCATTGTTTATGTTCTCCCTCTGTAGCGAACAGAGAAGTCATATTTGACTTGCGTGCAGCACAACATCATACAATTTTAATGACTCTTAAGTATCACGTTTTTCCTCCCCATTCTTCTCGAGACGAAATGGCTTTATATGCATCAGCGGCACTTGTTGGTTTGTGGTGACATTTTTATAATTCCAGCCAGGGCTCTGCTATTTATTTACGTGCAATGGACCTTTTTTAGTTGAAAAATGGCGCAATCATGCCACGGCATAATCGTTGGCATTTCAGAACGCTGACAGATTTTAAGTGCCCATGTGCCACCAGAGCTCTGTTGCAGTGCAAATTGTGGTTTGTTTGTTGTTGGTGCATCCTCACAATTAGAAGAATGCAAAAAATGTGCATTTAGAGGTTAAATTGTTCAAATTTCTCATAAAAAGGTGCAAAAGCTGCCACTGGGGCACCTTAAAGTGTAAAACAGAGACCTCCAAGCAGGTTTCGTCCTGTGAGAAGAAAGAAGCCGAAACCTGTGAAAAACTCCCTCTAGACGTGCTGTATTTCTCTTATATGAGTGGAGGTTAACAGGGTTAACAAGTTCAGGTGCCTTGCTACAAGTGCAGGTACAGTTTTGGCACCGTTATGGACTCATGTTTTTCAGTTGAGTCAGCCAGCGAGGGATAAGGATGGGACAAATGCCCCTTTAAAAATAGCAGGGGGCAGCTGGTGTGTGCGGTCTTTCAGCAGACCCCTCCCGGGCCAGGACGTGGAGGCTGGTACATTAACTCTGGTCCTGTACGGCCTCTTCTGAGCTTTGGGTGAACACTTTAAAGGTTAATGTGGACCCCAAGGTTTCACCCAGCCATCTTCCATTACGGCTCTGCAACAGTATGGGTTACAAAATCGCTCCCAGTTGACAAGGAGGAGTGCTTGTGTACCCTCGGTGAGACATGGAAATCATTTACGCCCATTAGCTCCCTGCCCCAACATGTTGTAGCGAGCCAGAACAGCGCTCATAATGTATTAATGCTTACTAATTCATTTGATATGCCCTTACAAGTCTGTCCCTGAAGCCCACCTGCATTTACTTGTGTGGTAACAATGCATATAAGCATGTTGTGCGGTGTAAAGAATTAAAATGGTTTTGAAGAACCTATATTATGTATGTTTCAGAATAAGTTTTATGGTAAAATGATATATTATATAAAAATACATTTTAGTATTCATTTTATTATAGATTACATTTTATTTATGCATATGCATGTATTATTTATACAACAATTTTTTTATTAAACTGGTTTTGAAGACCTTTTGTCAGAATTTAACAGTAAAATGAAATATGCAAATCAAACATGTATTTATAATGATATGTGACCCTGGACCACAAAACCAGTAAGTAGCACATGTATATTTGTAGCAATAGCCAAAAATACATTGCATGGGTCAAAATTATAGATTTTCCTTTATGGCAAAAATCATTACAATATTACGTAAAGATCATGGTCCGTGATCTTATTCTGTAAATCTCTTATCATAAATATATCAAAACATATTTTTTGGTTAGTAATATGTATCTCTAAGAACTTCATTTGGACAACTATTTGATTTTTTTGCACCCTCAGATTTCGGATTTTACTACACATTAATGGAATTAATGGAAAGCTTATTTATTCAGCTTTCAGATGATGTATAAATCTTATTTTCAAAAAATTGACCCTTATGACTGGTTTTGTGGTCCAGGGTCACATATTATATTTATTATTAGATTTTATAATTTAAAAAAATATAAAACTTGTCTTATAAAACTTGTCACAGAATAAGTTTCACAGTAAAATAATTGAACTGAATTGAATTGAATTTTTTATTATTTTATTTTATGCTATAATATGTATGTCAGAAAATATTTTACAGTATAATGTTAATTAAATATATACATTTATTTTTAAAAAATATTATTAAAATTTTTTTTGCCTATAATACGTTACAGAATTAGTCCATTAGCCAAGAAATCAGAGAAATATGCAATTTTAGACATTAAATAATAAAATCCACATTAAATCAATAGTTTTATAATATAGCTATATTTATAATATGTGACCCTGGACCACAAAACCATTCTTTTTTTTTTTTAAATTGATATTTATACATCACATAAAAGCCGAATAATTAAGCATTCCATGAATGTATGAATTGTTAGGATAGGACAACATTTGGCCGAGATACAATGATTATGAAAATCTGGAATCTGAGGGTGCAAAAAAAATCTAAATACTGAGAAAATCGCCTTTAAAGTTGTCTGAATGAATTCTTAGCAATGCGTATTACTAATCAAAAATTAAGTGTTGATATATTTACAGAAGGAAATTTATGAAATATCTTCATGGAATATGATCTTAATATCCTAATAATTTTTGGCATAAAAGAAAAATCAATATTTTTTTTATTTTTGGCTATTGCTACAAATATACCTGTACTACTTAAGACTGGTTTTGTGGTCCAGGGTCACATATATTATACAAAAAAAAAAATACTTTATTATGACATTTCATTTTATTTTTATAATAACATTAGTTTAGCAGCAGTAGTATTATTTAGCTTGTTTTCTTCAACAAATAAATTAAATATGCACATTTTATAATCACCTCAAACCCCTTAATTCACACTTTACCTTTTCTAAGCTGATGTGATAGGACAGTTTCTATGCAGGCCGAAATGAGGCCAGCCCTAATGCCCCCTATCAGGCTAATTGAGACATATTTGCTCAACAGTTGTGTGTTCTCATGCTGCCAGCAGATGTCCCCTGGTACAGGGTTTCACCATGTTTGACAGGTTGGCTATTCACCTGTCAGTCAGAGCAGAATTTAGCCGTGCTCCCCCTTCATTTGTGCCCTCACGGTGAGCCAGCTATCAAGAATCGCTCTTTTTAAAACTTTGTTTGGAGTAGTCGGGCCACATGTGTCTCTGCGCCACTGACAAACTATGTGCAAGTGGTGACTGAGCCATCATGACAAAGACATTACCCAAAAGCCCCCATACTTTAGATCTGGCAGCCAATGTCATCATGACGTGTTTCAAAGCAGCTGTCTCCCCTATCCCGCTGCAATGACTGAGGTGAAAAAAGCAGGGGGAAAAAAAGCATGCCGAAAAGAAAGCCGGCACCCTGGAATTGAGTTTAATTCATGATCACAAATACTGCTAATACTGAAAGCTGAAACACACTTGTTTGTGTCACAGCGATTGATTTTAGGATGACAAAACTCATGAAATCACAATGGAAGTTTTTTTTGGCTTTCAGTATAAATATGTTAGTCTTAAAGGTGCCATAGAATAGAAAACTGTATTTACCTTGGCATAGTTGAATAATAACAGTTCAGTACATGGACATGACATACCATGAGTCTCAAACACCATCGTTTCCTCCTCCTTATATAAATCTGGTGTTTGTAAAAGACCACTGAAAAATAGGCTAATCCTAACATAACAGAATATTACGTAAGAGTCGCGATCATTAATATTTACAGCCCCAACATTTGCATAGCCCAATCATCAGAAGTTCTGCAGCTAGGCTATTGTGAAAAAAACAAACAAAGGGAGGACAATAGCGAAAATGGCAGATCACGGGAATAAATGTTATGTTCCAGGTTGTGCAGGAGATGTTAAGTGCAGGGATGCTTGGTGTCTGTAACTTACTCAGAAAGGCAAGGAAAACAAGTAAGGCGATCTAATAAAACAAGGCGAGACACTGAAGGGACATGGTTAGCTTACTGCTAGTGGTAGCCTGTTATATTGCAGTACATAAGATTTCACTTACCACATAAATGGTGAGCTGGAGAGATGACTGCGCGGACGATGGCGAATGATTTACAGATCCTGAGCATCACTAACAAGCATCTAAACTTGTGTGGTAAGTACTGCCGCTGCAGTATAACGTTGCACAGAGCACATGCGATCACAAAAGTGAAAGTAAAATGATCGTGCATTGAAAACAGCAGTTTCAATGAACCGCATATTAATAGCGGCTCGAGCTCCGTGATTAAATATATATTTTCCTCCATGTGCGAGCTACTGAAATGAGCCGCTCTGTGAAACAGCCAGTCAGAGCAGGGCTCATCATTATTATTAATGAACCTTCCAAATAAGGTAATAACAGACCATTTCATTCTAGGGACAAATCCTAGGGTTGTAAATGGACCTGTAAAACCGTTTCTGAAGAATTTTTACCCTTTCCTATGCCATATACCTTCTAAGTAGATATCAGAGAACAATTTAAAATATTGTATCAATGCATTCTATGGCACCTTAAAGATTATCTATAAGCTAGTGTGTTTCAAAACAGTAACAAAAAATGCATTTACAAAACTTACAGTCTCTAACTTCCACCAATATGGGTCAATTGATTTTGATGACATCACCCTGCACTTCAGCTTTTCATCAAACGTTCCGTCCAATCAAATGCTCTCTAGAAGCTGAAGCGTCCCGCCCCTCTACATGTAAATAGATGCTGAAGCTTTAGCTGAAAATGGACAGTTGTTTACAAAGTTAACATTTTCTGTATGGTGAATGGCACGTAGTGCACTGCATAGGGGATAGAGAACAAAGGCAGTGTTAATATGCTTTCCATTGGGGAGAAAGAGGTCTGGTTTTGCTCTGTGTCATGTGTGACCAGAGAACCGATAACACAGAGTGGCGCAGACCATAAAACTACAAATAATAGTATAATTTAAAGCTATTTGGATGAAATTGTGACTGTCATAGGCTGTCAAATGTGGCTTTGCTGAGCTCAATGGCTCTGGCCCAAGCTGTGATATAAACAAAACGCTATTGGCTATTTGAAAGAGGGGGTTGGACTGTTTGATATGTCCCGCCCTGTCTTCAGGTTTCAGTTGAAATTACGTCAACACATAGAATAACTCTGCATGTTTCAAAGCACTTTAAAAAGTTATATTTTCAGCCTGGTCTGCCTCATAAATGGGCTAACAGCCCTCTTCAATGTCAAAATCAAATCAAAGCAGGCGGGGTTTACTGTTCGCAAATGCAGAGCGCAAAGTGTTAGAACAGAAAAGTTTACAGAAATAGGGATTGTGTCTGTAATTACCAGTGTCTGCATCTCTCTAAACAATGAAGCTGTGAGTTTTAGTTACTTAAAAGCAGTGAGAGCAGCTGAGAAATAATGTAAATATTCAGTATCAAAACTATTTTATTACCAGAAGTTGTGGGGCAGCGTTGACAACATGTTTCTGTGCTCCTGAATCTTTCTGTGTCTGGACAGCACGATCTCTGATTTGTGTGCCAGCGGTGAGTACACTCTTAAAAATAAAAGTGCTTCACGATGCCATAGAAGAGCCTTTTTTGTCTAAATGGTTACATAAAGAACCTTTAACATCTGAAGAACCTTTCTGTTTCACAAAAGGTTCTTTGTGGCGAAAGAAGGTTCTTCAGATTATAAAAAGGTAAGAAAGAGATGGTTCTTTAAAGAACCTTTGACTAAATGGTTCTTTCTGGAACCAAAAATGGTTCTTCTATGGCATCGCTGTGAAGAACCTTTTAAAGCACCTTTATTTTTAAAAGTGTACGTTCTCAATTTGTGAGGTAGTTGAAAAGAGATATATCTATCCTACTAATCTAATCCAATCGAGAGTTGATTCCTCATTCGACTCCTTATTCAGAGCCGTTTTCAGTTCAACAAAGTTTATATGGGTGCCTCTCAAATAGAAGGCTGCATCCTATGAAGGCTGCCTGCATTGCTTGGCTGCTAAGTGATCAAACGTCAGTGAACGTCGATTCATGAAAATAAACTGAATGAAAACGAGTTGGGTTTGAGAATGCAGAGTTCCATTTGAGAAGCACCTATTAATTTGCCTCTTGCTCGCTAATAGTGATTAGAAGTCTGATTCAATTCCACAAAAAGGTTTGTTCGGATCATTTTAATGAACCAGCTCAAAAAAAGGATTCAGAAGTTATTTTACAGCTCATGTCCACAGTTTTGAGCGCTGCATGGAAGAATAGATCATGACGTGATCGAGGATCTTGATCTTAGTTCCATCTTAAATAAATGCTATTTTTTATCCTTTCTATTAGCCAATGATAATTCTGAAAGAAAGGCAGAGAGCAGAGATCAGTGGCTGAGAGTCCATCTGATTGACAGATAAACCACAAGCTCTTATGTCAATGTTCTGGCTATTTTGTTTCAGTGTATAGTTTGCTAATTTTGTGCAAACATACAGTTAAAGAAAACATCAGTCAGCTTAACTGTGCACATGTATTTTAGACACTTTATGTCTTGTTTTATTCATGCAATAAACGCATGTCCACTGCTGAGCTGTAGGCAATGACTCATTTCATGGCAAATGCAGATAAAAATTACAATTTAAAATCAGTCAGAGCTACAGAAATCTATTGTAATTTTTCAATTCAAATTAAGCTTCATATTACAAGAATGCTACTTTCTATGACCTTTTATGTCCTGCAGTTATTGCGAAAAAAGGTTCCTCCAATCTAAAAAAAAAAAAAAAAAGAATTTAACAACAGTGAGGTATCGATTCTTGGAATCAAATCCCATCGATTCCAGAACCAGAATCAGAATTGATTCTAAAAATGTTGGAATCGAACAGCCCTAGATAGAGAATTGCAATTTACATTTGCATTTAAGGAAGTAAAATAAAATGAACTGAGATTTAAAGAAATTCATAGAACTGTCATTTTTAACTAGAAAAACAAAGCTTGTCAAGACCGACTTTGAAAGTTTAGAGAATCATGGATGACTGGATATAATTATTCATTAATGATTTTGAAAAAAAAATCCCTATATAGATAGATATTGTGTTTGCTAACAGTTTTTTGTGGGTGGAGCTTATCTGGTGGCAGAAAATAACAAATGACAGTTTTCATGTAGCAGTTTATGAAAGCCATGAAAAAAAAGAAAGGTAAATTTGAGTTTATAGTCCAAATTTCTGACTTTATTCTCACAATTCTGATAAGAAAAACCATCTGTTTTGTCCTCGGCTCCGAATGATGAGTTTATATCCCACATTATTTTCCTCAGAATTGACAAACTCGCTGTTATTGAGTTAAATCGAGCTATAAAGGCAGAACTAGGAGATATAAAAATTGCATTTGCAAGAAAAAAAGTCAGAATTGTGAGATAAAATAGGTAAATGTTATATAGGTTTAAATTGTATTTCATGCTGTAACTGTAAGGCTAATACAATATGTTCCCTATGAACTGCATATGTGAATATTATGTATATTATGTATGTTTAAATCAAATTTATGTTTAAAAAGTAGAGTAATCAGGTTTCATCATAAGCAGGTTTCATCCATAGTCTGTTAAACGTATGCGTTTAGCTTCAAATGCGTTTAGCTTCAAATACGACAGTATGCTATAAAAATAATTCGCATTCTGATTCTGAAATCCAAAGGCACAATACATTTTATCTCTTATTCCATGGATTTTACCTATTGTCCTCCACTTGTTACCAGTGTTTTTTTACCACTACAATGCGTGTGCAGCTGCAAGTGATGTAACTTTGACGTCTACTCCACATTAGTCTATATGAACTTTTTATTAATATTCCTTCATTTCCCAGAATGCATCACCTGCTTTTAATTTTTTTGAATTACAATCCAGTAAATTCTTCTTTCTGTCATTTACATTCATCTTCCTGTGGGATGTGGCCAATTCAATTCAAAATCACACTCATTCTTCTGAATATGGCACAACCCTGGCTAGTTTACCTTCTCCTCTGGTTTGCTACTTGGATGCACATTTGATGAAATCACATGAGAATACTACCGTAAGCTCCTGGTATGAATCTCTCAATATATGTTTGTCTCTGTTGGCAGAGAGTTAGGGTCATGTGGGCATTTCTGTAACTCTACCTGACAGTGCCGCTACAATGATGTATTGTTAAGGTGAGGCCTATACTATAATGTGGTGACAGGGCCAGTAGTGGATTTTACAACATCTCAGGCAAGAGCTTCCTGTAAAAACAAAGCTCTTAAGCAGCCAATTTATGGTCCCTTCGCAATCTGGAGTAATGCCTATTTCTCTTGTTTCCGTGGCAGTGAGCCTCTGGCACACGCTGCGTTGCGTTTGAATGGTAGAAACGTACATGACTTCATTGTGCGATGATACAGTGAGCCGCCCGTGGCAGAACAGCAACGAGAGCGAGAGCAGAGGAAGATCTCAATTCTGTCCTATGGCATGAATAATGCTGCTGAATGGAAGAGCCAGATGTTTATTTAATGGAGGGCCTCGCAAAACCCACCAGAGTGCTTCTATTATTCTAAAGCCCTTAACTCTGGGCCCTTCAATACGGTTTAAACAGTTTAAACATTCATCAAACTGCAATCAGCATTCTGAAGAGGCAGATGAAACACCGACGGATGAAATTAGACACAATGTCTTTCATTATAACACTGTGGATGTATTCTGTAAAACAAAGTGGATGTATGATGAACTCAAATGAATACAAAGCGACAAAATGCCCCAGTTGAATTCCTTCCATTAAAGTCAAATCCGTCTTTCGCCCCTCTTCTCTGTTTTTCTCTCACCCCCTCCTCCTTTTAGTCCTCTCTGTCTTTGTTTCAGCTAAGTCTTTGTTTCCAAATCTCTCATTCCCCATGTTTGATTTGCAGCTACTAGGGCCGTGATTGCTGTAAATTGGGACTTTTTTGGAAAACAAAGCAGTTTAAATGACCTGACAAAGTTCATTGTGGTGCCCCCACGTCATTCACTCCCTTTCGATTCCGTCAGCCAGCTTCTCATTTGTGTGGGGCGTTCAGACGGTGTTTTCATTGGCCGGGCGTTCGGCCAATGCCACAGGAGTTATGGACAGGTGTCACAAGCAACTTCTGTCTCTCCTGCCTTTCCTGTTTTTCCCAAGGGGGCAGCTGGATTCTGCAGACTAGACACTGAACAGAGGTTAACTGCAGTGACCTTAGAGAGCACAACAACCTGCATCTTACAGACTTGGACCTCAGAGACCTGTGGGAGTTTTCTGTGCGTCTGGTATTGAAGTCGTCAGGCCGTGGGACTGGAGTGATTCAGACTATTAGATGGTACTGATCACAATATGCTTAAGGCACAATTGTAAACACATTAAACTCATTTTGCACTTTAGTCGGTCAGTAACTGTTCTGTGTGTAAAAGTTCAACACTACTAGGTAAGGACAAACTTGCTTCTTGTTTATTTCTTGTCTCTGAGCATCATTAGCACACTTTATCTCTCTCTCTCTCACACACAAGGATGCTTGTCTACACATTTTTGAACACATACCATAGACTTCTACAGACTCACCCTTAGGGTTGGGCATCGAGAACCGGTTCCAACTTGGAACCGTTAAAAAAATAACGATGCCATTGGAATCGTTTATAAAATTTGTTTTCGATTCCGATCATCGGTTCCAAACACGCAAGTTTTGGTTTCCATTGTGGCCACCGTATTTCTGGAAGTGCTTGCCGTGCGCTTGTTCAGTTGCAGCTATGGAGCACGGTAAGCGGCGCTCAAAAGTGTGGCTTTATTTCACACTAAGCGTGTACTCACACTAGGCAGTTTGAACCGTACCCGAGTGCGTTTGACCACCAAAGCGCGGTTCGTTTGACTAGTGTGAGTGCTCCGAGCCGGCCCTGGCCCGCTTGGTAGAGGTGGGCCAGAGCACGGTTCAGTTGGACTCGGGCGCGGTTAGCATGCAGTGTGAGCGCTAACCGTGCTGGAGCACGGAATAGGACGCGTGATGTCGCGTTTTTGCGAGGTAATCAGCGTTTTTATAGTCCATAATCAAAGCTGCAAAGTCCTTGCTGCACTTCAGCTGGTACCTTGCAAACCTCCTCATACAAGCAGCACGATTGCGCGAAAAGTTTCGTGCCACAAATGCGATAGACATGTTTAACAATAGGCTGTGGACAACCGCGGAACAAACGACTCAAAATTACTATCCACAAAGTAAAAAGCGATGGACTAAATTGCGTTCAGCGAGAGCGCGCTCTTCCTGTTTATCCTGAAACCGTCAAACCATAATTACGTAAGCGTGCTCCGGCACGAATGCTGAAACCCTATGTGAGTGCAGGCCAGAGGGGGAGTGGGGAGGGGGGACAATCGTACTCGGGCCCGGTTCACGGCAACCGTGCCTAGTGTGAGTACACCCTAAAAAAGCCTGGGTCGGCACAGTGCAACACATGTGACAAAATGATATCTTGCACGGGAGGATGCACTACGAATATGACGAAACACCTACGCCTGCATGATGTACAAATTAAGGGGTGTAGCGTGTTTGACGTGCTGCGCAGGTCCACTGTCTCGTCATGTACAGAGAGTCCAGACCAGGGTGCAAGTTCTGCATATATAAATCTGTTTTTTGGTCTGGTGCAGAGGCATTCCTAATTTTCTCCTACATGGGCTGCAGCTCCTAAAACTAAAACTCATATTGAATCAAAATAAAATTATCCTCTGTGAAATCTAATGAGCCTGTGACATGTTTTGACTCCAGCCCACAAAGAATCGGAATTGAGAATCGAAAAGAACCGAAATCGAAAGGAAGAATCGGAATCGGAATCAGAATCGTTCAAATCAAAACGATGCCCAACCCTACTCACCCTAACCTATCCTACTCTTAAAGGAAATGTTTTGCAAATTTAAAATAATAAAAATGAAAGAAAACTACAAATTAGGGCTGTCCCCGAATAGTCGAAGATTCGATGCATCGATATGCGGAGCCTGATTCGACCAACGATCTCACAGTCGAATCTTCGCGGGTGAAACGAGCATCATACCATTTTGGCAATATGGGGGTGCTCAATGTCTAATTGCACACAGAACTACTGGTTTTGTACGGTTATATTACGTTATATACAGCCTTTGATTATGATAATGCAGTAAAAACAAAAGTGAAAAGAAAGAAGCGTTCAATAAATATTTTTAACGTGTTTGTGAATAAATCTAACCACCCCTGTGACAGATTTAATTTTCACTTGCCCTGATCCATGATGAGATGCGGACCATCTTGACGGCAGGGATTAGGCGGCGATCACACCGAACGCGTTTTTGCAATTGGAGGCGCCTCTTTTGAATGGTTTTCTGTTGGCAGTGAGCGTTCTGCGCTCTGTTTATGCGCGCCTCGCGTTTTTGCAGGAGCGCTCTGAGCGCCTAAAGTTGAAAAAAAAAAATCAACTCTGAGCGGAAAAACGCCCAACGCCATTCGCGTTCTTTTCCACTGTCCAATCGAATGAATGGAGAGGCGGGCCTTCTGTTGTGATGGCGAAAGTTTACCGTTGCTTAAGAAGTCCGGAGACTGCAAGAAATGGAGGAGAAACCTTTGGTGTCTATCGTGGGTAACCAGGAGCTTTATTATTTAGGGTTTCTGCTAATATGACAGTTTACTTAACAGCAAAAAACTAAGATTTTAGAGCGTTCGCGCTATAATCCTTTGATTTGACTGACAGGACAGCTGTTTTTCGGTCGTTGCTTTGCAAAAAAGGCAGTGCTGTGCGCCTCGCGTTTTTAGAACTAAAAGACGCGTTCTGTGTTTTTATTTAAACCTAAATAAGTTCGTCTGTCAGTTGGCAGGCAGTTTTGGTCGCTTTATTAAAAGTTGTTGCTGTGTGCAGTGTGTAAAATAAAATAAAAACTGTTTTACCCTCCTGCTGACTATAGTGTCGTGCCCCTCCCAACCCATTCACACACGCACACACATAGGCCTAGATGATTCGACTATCGGTCGACTATAGAAAGATTCGAAAATTCTGATTCGACTATGAAAATTCATAGTCGGGGACAGCCCTACTACAAATCAGTATTTAGTTCTAGTTCTACTTATGATTATTACAGTTGTATTAAATGTTCCTGAGTCTCCAAAGAAAGGTTTTGACATATTTTTTTTTATACATTTTGTTTACAACAAATATATTCAAAAATGTGACCCTTGACCACAAAACCAATCATAAGGGTATATTTTTTTTTTCTGAAAGCTGAATAAATAAGCTTTCCATTGATGTATGGCTTGTTCGGACAATATTTGGTCGAGATACAACTATTTGAAAATCTGAAATCTGAGGGTACAAAAAAAAATTAAATATTGAGAAAATTACCTTTAAAGTTGTCTAAATTAAGTTCTTAAGTTTTTATATATTTACAGTAGAATATTTACAAAATATCTTCATGGAACATGATCTTTACTAAATATATTATTTTCTTGGACTAATACTAAATATATGTATTTTTGGCTATTGCTACAAATATACCCATTCTTAAGACTTTTTGGTTTATGGTCCAGGGTTACAAATATATAATGTATGTTTGTATGTTATAATATCTGATTCTAAAAAATATCTGATTCTAAAAAAACAAAACCCCTATGTAAACTAAATTACAAAAATTAATATTTAAATATTTATATTTTAGTAATAGTAATATGTAGTATAATATTTACTATATATTACTACAATATTTTTCAATTTTAAAAAATGTAAAATATTTATCTAAACATATTTATCTAAATTAAAAAATATATTTATCTATATAAATTTATATTTATATGTGTGTGTGTGTGTGTGTGTGTGTGTGTGTGTGTGTGTGTGTTATTACACTTCTTTAATAAATTCATATAAAAAATATTAATAACACTTTACAAAAAAGTGTCATTTGTTAACATTATGAACAATGTATATATTATTATGTATTTATCTTTGTTAATGTTAGTTAATAAAAATATAATCATTCATTGTTGGTTCATATTAGTTCACAGTGCATTAACTAATGTTATCAAACACAACAGATTTTTATAATGCATCAGTAAATGCTGAAATTAACATTAACTAAGATTAATAAAGGCTTTAATAGTATTGTACATTTTTAGTTCATATTAACTAATGTGGTTAACTAATGTTAACTAATAAACCTTATTGTAAAGTGTTAAATATTAATATCGTATTTTTCAATTTTAAATATTTATTATTTAAAATTGTATATACACACACACACACACACACACACACACACACACACACACACACACACACACACACACACACATATATATATATATATATATGTATATGTATATTCACATGTGCATTTTTTTTTAAATTAAGATTTATACATTTGGTTGAGATAGAGCTATTTGAAAATCTGGAATCTGAGGGTGCAAAAAAATCTAAATATTAATAAAATTGCCTTTAAAGTTGTCCAAATGAAGTTCTTAGCAATGCACATTACTAATCAAAAATTAAGTTTTGATATATTTATGGTGGGAAATTTTTTAAATATCTTCATGGAACATGATCTTTACTTAATATCCTAATGATTTTTGGCATAAAAAAATACTATGTATTTTTGGCAATCACTACAAATATACCCGTGTTACTTAAGACTAGTTTTGTGGTCTAGGGTCACACACACACACACACACACACACACACACACACACACACACACACACACACACACACACACACACACACACACACACACACACATGTTGGGTTTACATGTTTTATGGGGACATTCCATAGGCGTAATGGTTTTCATACTGTACAAACCGTATTTTCTATCGCCCTACACCTACACTATACCTAAACCTAGCCCTCACAGGAGATTGTGCACACTTTTACTTTATTAAAAAAACTCACTGTGCATGATTTATAAGCCTGTTTCCTCATGGGGACCTGAGAAATGTCCCCTCAAGGTCAAAATCTACTGGTATTCCTATCCTTGTGGGGACATTTGGTCCCCACAACGTGATGAATACCAGGTGCACACACACACACACACACACACACACACACACACACACACATTGAACAGAATTATTTAAATAAAGATTTTATATGTGGACCACAAAACTAGTCTTAAGTAGCACGGGTATATCTGTAGCAATAGCCAACAATATCTTGTATTGGTCAGAATTATTGATTTTTCTTTTATGCCATCAAACCTTAATTTTAAACTTAATTTGGACAACTTTAAAGGCGATTTTTTTTGCACCCTCAGATTCTACATTTTCAAATAGTTGTATCTCAGCCAAATATTTTCCTACAAATCATACATCAATGGAAAGCTAATTTATTCAGTTTTCAGATGATGTATAAGTCTCAGTTTTGAAACAATTGACCCTTATGACTGGTTTTGTGGTCCAGGGTCACATATTTACATAATTAGTGTGTGTGTGTGTGTGTATAAAGAATAATAAATTTGACAGTGTACAAGTGCACAATATATAACAGATTATAGCTCTTTTTAACATCTTTATTTAGTTTAACACCCCTCCCCACACATACACCGCAATTCCAATAAAGTTGCAAGAAAGAGAGAGGGAAAACAGGAAACAGATGTGAGAGAGCAAAAAAAGGAATGAACATGTTAATCACTTAAAGGAGGAGATAAAACAGCCGTGACACACATCACATCCTGATAAGGCAGTTGTATGATTGTGTGTTGCATAAGTACAAATCAACCCCAGTCTTACACATGCTCCCTGGGTAGAGGTGATGTTGCGAGTATGTGATTGGCAATAAAAAAACGTGGTTGTGGCAGTGCATGTCTTGTTCTCCTGACAGGCAGAGCACTGTTTGCACGGCCGGGGGTGAGTCTCAGATGCACGGCCCGACAGAGAGAGAATCCCACCATTTTCTGATAATGATGTGCCGTGCTTCCTCAGCTGTCTGTGCCTGCTCTCTAAATGTTTTTTTTATTTATTTATTTTTTTTACTTTTTTTATGACAGATAAGCTCAGCGAACTAAAAGGCTGTTTAAAGCTGTCAGGACCTGACAACCATTACCCACTCATTTACATGTCTCTAAGCATGCTCCATCAGGACGACTCGCAACTCCGAAACACCCAGTTCAGGCTTTAATGAACTACACCTTTCCCTCCCTTTGCCCTTATTTGCTACTTTCTCAGTGCTTGGTAACAAGAGATCATGTCTATGAGGGATGAGCAAAATACAGAATTTATGAAGTGAAATAGTTCTCCATTTCAGGGAGAATTTAAATTAATAGGTCACACCCCACAGAAAGCTAAATAGAATGTACAAAAAGTAAATTGAACTTAAGGGGATTCAACACACGACAGAAAACTTTAATTAGAGTGTGTATAATAAAATATCTTATGAAAGATATCACATTTCATTATTAATACAATAAATGTTAGAAATTTAGCATTTTTAATAACATGAATATGGTTTATTCATGCTGAAAAATAAACCTGAAAAAAAAAATCACAGTAGTTTCTCAACTCTCTTGTTTTCTCATTAGGTACTAGTGTGAGCAAAAGAGTAGGAGTGAAATATAGATTTTAAGAAAGAAATATTTTACGCAGCCTTTAATTTTTAAAAGTCCAATACTTTGTTCTACAATAATATTGACTTCTCACTTTGATAAAATATTCACTGCTGAAATCTGTAGTAATAGACCATAGAGTCTAATGAGGCAATCCTCCATAATGCATCATGCATTGACACACATCTTTTTGGCTTTGGTTGAGGGCATTAAAATGGAGTAAAGGCCTGTTCACACCAAGGAAGATACTGTAAATAACTATAACTAGTTCTAATTATATGAGAATAGGAAAGTCCAAACCACAACTATAGCAATAATGAGAGAGAGGGACGTTTCCTCCGAGGAGTTAAGGGAGGCAGTGCCTCCTCAAAATATTGAATGAGAAAAAAAAAACCTCACATGCCTTGAGTTTAGTGTGGAATGAATGGGGGAAAGTCACAATATGATTGGATATGACTGGTTGTGTTCAGCTGTGATTGGTTCATGCGATAAATTCTACGTGATAGTAGTAATTTTCAATACTATTTAGGGCAGATATAGGGTGGATAGCATGCGCATTGGGACACAAGGCCAGTCTTAAGGCCAAAGTATTCTTCGGCCATCCTCATTGCGTAATTTTCATCATCAGGAGGGCTTGCGGACAGTCACATACCCGTCCGCAAGCTGGTTTTGAGACCGTGCAGACGGTGCGCGTACAACAGCGCAAGAAAAAAGCAGCAGTTGTACTGCGTATGCATCGAACTCGGCAATCCACGCTCATCCACAGATGAGTATGCTTTGAAAGCTGTGCAGATGCAGCTTTGTGCAAGATGGTGTCCGGACACAAAACGTAAAGTATATCCGGGCCTTTACAGTGTGTTTCCACTACAGCGTCAAATCTGCGCTCAGTGCCGCTGACAACGCCACTGCTTTTGTCCGTGTCAAATTTAGGGCAGAGCACGCCTCTAAAAACAAGGTTTACACCCTGTTTGCATTTCATCTTCTTCTTTTAGCGGTTCGCAAACTAAACACTTTATTGGCACAATCTATGTACAACCTAAAATTCGAAATAATGAAAAGTAGCCTATAGCAACAGCCCTAAATAAGCTCATTAATCCACCAGTTCAGCAAACACTCTGAAACACGTCAAAATCTTGCCTTGCCTACTTTTCACAGCGATTGGTTGTCGCCCGTCATTTTTTGCTCAAGATTTGGAAGTCAAGGTAAAGGAATAGCCAAACTTTTTGACGCTCTCATCAACGCTTTCAATTCCATAATGCACCACGTAAATGTTTAAGTTCAACTTCCATAGAAATGAATTGAAAATGCACGCTCTGCTGTGCTTGCTACGTGCCAGTGAAAACGTACTCTTAACAATATAATGGCGTTAATGGGAAGACTAATTTTAAAAGTAAGTAAACAACTCACATACTTAACTCACAGACTTAAAACCTGTGGGAGTTTTAGTGAGTAACTAGCTTGGTGAAATTTAAAGTAAATCTCTGTATCTGTGACCAATATTTACTGAGCTTGACTGATGATCCAAAAAACTCAAAAATTGTTAAATGTTAACTATTAAAAAGAATTGCTGAACAGAAGTTCACAAATAAAATATATTGTAAAATTACTTTCTTGAGTTATTGTAATAAATGTAAAATGCTTAAAAAACACTAACTTGATGAGATGCATATTCTTGGCTTTAATAAAAAGAATATTAATTACATTGTTACTGTAAACATAGAAAATAGTTTTTTTTTCTTTTTCTGATAGTGTAAGTAATGTGTAAGTAAATGTGACTAGGACATGAATTTACATATGATTAAAAAAAGAAGAAAAAAAACACTACTGCACACCACTGGAAATAAATTAATGGAATCATGTACAGAATTATTTTGTCACAGCGGATAAACAATAAACACTGACAGCCAATCAGAATCCACCAGATGCTTAAGTGCTCACAGGAACTGTAAATATTTTCTTTACCTTGTAATATCAGTTTTAAAATCTTTTTGATGGTACACTGACCTCTAATAAGTCAAATGGCTTCTGTTTCTATCCCATACCACAAAACCAGTCATTAAGGGTCAACTTTAAGGGTCTTCATATGGAATCATGTGAAAGCTGAATAAATAAGCTTTGCATGGATGTATGGTTTGTTAAGATATGACAATATTTGGCCTAAAATCTGGAATCTGGGTGCAAAAAAAAAATCTAAATATTGAGAAATTGCCTTTAAAGTTTTGATATATTTATGGTAGGAAATTTACTTAAAAATCTTCATGGAACATGATTTTTACTTATTATCCCAATGATTTTTGGTATAAAAAAAAATGGATCATTTTGACCCATACAATGTTTTTTTGGCTATTGCTAAAATACAGTCACTATATGCATGTTTGGTTAATAAATGTTTAGTCTCTATTATTGGTCCATTTGAGCTCTAATACTAAAGATGAAGAAGCCTGTAAAAAGTTTTCTTGCCAAAGTCACCCCACATCTGCAGCATGTTCAGGTCTGACATAAAAAACACTTGCCCTGTCCGTGTGACGGATGATTGGGTATAATCGGAAAAATATAACAGGGTGCACGAAACACCTTGACAATACCATATATACAGTAGTTATATCTAGCCAGTGCACTGCAGACACTTTTGAAGTGTCATTACTGAGTTTGTTGCATAAATTCCTTTTGTGTTGAGATCGCTCTTTTTTTCTTACTATAATCGCCCTTAGTCTAATATTGGCTCAAGTTTCCCTCCTCTCTGACCTTCAGCCTTCTCATGTTCTCCATCCTTTCTCCAGCAGTGCAGCCCACCCCTTGTTGCTCGTGTTTCCATCTTGACAGGTCCGTGGTGTTACTCAGAGGGTTGTGCCTCCTGCCCGAAGCCCTCTATCTCCTCACAGAAGCAGCTGTTTTTACACAACTGTATCATCCTCTGGGGCTCCGGTGGGACTCCATGCAGCATCGTTAATCACAGCACCTCGTGCCTTCCTGGAGCTGAACCTCTTCTGCGGCACCATCCATCATAAAAAAGCAGAGTATGTGCTTTGGCTTTTCAGAAATAAATTGAGACACTACAAGAAAAAAAAAGCAATTAAGGAAGGTGTTTGGCCTATCATTCACAGGCTAATGTATCAAAATCCAAGATCAGTAAGCAGGAAGGGTTTCACTTTTTTATACTTTTGATCCAGTCAGTCAGATGAAAATTGATAAAGTCAAATAAAAATGTGAAATATGTGGTTTGCACTGGCATATCTGAGTCCTACTATAATGAGCATAAGTTTTGGCTGAGGTTGAGGATTGACTGCACTGAGTTTGGCTGGTTTTGCTGCTACGGTTGCAGGAAGTATGTGAAACTTTAGATTTAGCTGCATTATTATATGACTTTCAGGGTTCAACCAGAATGCAAAAACAATAACAGTGGCTTTGAAAATCAAAGATTTTCAGAGAGAGAAGTATCAGTGTCTGATTCATGAAAGGCTCATTTGAGTAGGATCTTTTTAGGTGAATCAGTTGATCCAGTTTACAAAACCCCTCTGAATTATTTGTTCACAAATTTGATTTAGTCTTCTTCACTGTATGTTTAAATAACATACAATGACATCTTCCTGTCTTCATGTAAACACTCATGATACAAAAGTATGCGAACCCTTGGATCAAATAACTTTTTGGCCTGCACAACATTTTGGAAGTTTTTTCGCATGATTTCTATTTACAAAACTGATATGAGGTGTGAATCACTCTCTTGAGATCATGCCAAAGCATCTGATTTGGGTTAAGGTCTTTTCTGTTGAAGACATTTTGTAGTTGGTTTATTTCTATGCTTTGGTTAACTGTGCTGTTGCATTACCCAACTTCGTTTAAGCGTCAATTGGTGGACAGATGGCCTTACATTCTCTTCCAACATACTGATAAACATGGAAATTCATTGTTCTGTCAATGATAGCAAGCTGTCCAGGCCCTGAGGCAGAAAGGCAGCCACAAACCATCATGGCCTCTCCACCATACAGTACTTTACAGTTGGCATGAAATGTTGGTGTGCTGTGCCTTTTTTCAAACTTGACTTTAGTTTCATCTGTCCAGAGAATATTTGGAATATAAAAATATATAAAGTATAAAGATCCTTTACATTACAAGTATTCTGCACAGTGATCTTGCAGTCATCTTTACAGGATGCCCACTCCTATGGAAAGCAGCAGCCATGCTGAACTTTTTCCACTTAGTTTGGCTTTTACAATTTTTGTAACTCTTTCTTGCTTTGTGCAAGTCAACACTTAAACAAATGGGGTATAAGATAAAATTGGATGGAAGTCCCATAAAAGTGCATAAATCTATCATAAAAATACTCAGCTCCAGAGGGTTAATAAAAGCATTCTGAAGTGAATCGATGTGTTTTTGTAAGAAAAATATCCAAATGTAAAACTTTATAAACCGCAATCTCTAGCTTCCGCTAACTGTCATACGCAGTGTTGCCAAGTCTGCAGTTTTCCCACGAATTGGGCTACTTTAACACTGTTGCTGCGGGTTGTTTTTCCTGTCTGCAGGATCACCTGAATAACGTGATATTTAGCCCCCCAAAACGGGGTAGTTTTGGACTAGTTTTGAGTAGCAGCTGGGCAGGTTTTATTGTGAAAACCTGGCAACCCTGGCCGTACATGTGTTCACGAGAGAGTGACATTCCAGCGGATGCTGTAGGGTTAGTGTAAGCACCTGTGAGAATATGCTAGTATCAGGAAAACAAAGTTTTGTTTACAGCAAAGGAAAACCTGTTTCCTCTTGGCTTTTATCGAAATCCTCTTACATTTTTCTTTATAAATCTTCTAATTTGTGACTGGTGTTTTGTTTTGCTCTCTCCTCTGTGCGTCCATGTCTGTCACCATGTTCACCTATGTTATCTGCTGGACCGCTACTCTCTGGTGAATGCACATACGACACTTAGTGTTAGCACAGGTATATTTATAGCAATAGCCAAAAATACATTGTATGGGTCAAAATGATTGATTTTTCTTTAATACCAAAATCATTAGAATATTAATGTTCCATAAAGATTTATTACATTTCATACCATAAATATATCAAAAGCTAATTTTTGATTAGTAATATGCATGGCTAAGAACTTAATTTGGACAACTTTAAAGGTCATTTTCTTATTATTTAGATTTTTTTGCATGCTCAGATTCTAGATTTTCAAGTAGTTGTATCTCGGCCAAATATTGTCCAATCCTAACAAACCATACATCAGTGGAAAACCTATTTATTCAGATTTTCTGATGATGTATAATCTCAGTTTCATAAAACTGACTCTTCTGACTACTTTTGTGGTCCAGGGTCACAATTGCATCGAAGGCCTTTATTAACCCGCCATAGCCATGTAGAGTACTTTTATGATGGATGGATTCACTTTATTGGACTTAGAAATTTCAACAGCCATTCACTGCATTATAACGCTTGAATAAGCCAGGACTTTTTAAAATATAACTATGATTGTATTGGTCTAAAACAAGAAAGTCTTGATGGTGAGTAAATCATGAGTATTTTTTTATTTTTTTATTTTCTTATTTAATATTTATTCAAAAGTAATAATTTCAGAGACAGCAAAGCTATACAGTATTTTCAGCAAAAATACACTAGTTGTCACTGTTATATGATCCTTCAGAAACAGAATTTTAAATAAATGTTATGCATCCTTGCTAAATAAAATGATTAATTACTTATAAAAACTTTTGAGTTCAAATTTTTAAGCATACAAGCATCTGCAAAAATTATCTGCACTCTGTAGTAGCTTTTGAGTCTGGATCGGCAGATAACTCCTCATTAGCCACTCATCAGAATTAGTGTGATATCAACACTGCTTTGGATAAAGTTAAACTATGTTCTCTTGTTTAGCATTCAAGGCAAACAATCCTCTGATCTTTACTGGAGAAAGAGAGAGAGAGAAAGAAAGGAGAGAAGGAAGAAGATTTTGCTGCTGGTAGCAGAAGAAGAGATAATGTATACCTAGTGTATGCCTTGAAGTCATGGGCAGCAGGGAAATGTGGAAATGGGTAATGAATTTCTCATTAAGTCCTGGTTAAGGTGGAGTAATGAAGGGCTGATATTGTGTAATTATCTGTCTACATTATACTCATAGTAAAGTGTTCCAATGCATTTGTTGCAAATTGACCATGGTAAGGAGGGGCGAAATAAGGGCAATTTTCATGCGTCATTAAGATCACGCAACATCAGCCAGAGTAAGTCATCTTAGCAGTGCATGTCAGATGAATATTAGATTAGTAAAATTTAGTTTCACATTACTTTTGATTATTACCTTATTTGTAAGGCATGGTAAATCATTACAAGAAAAATATTACATATTATACAGACTAAAATATAAGTTACCCTAGCTTTCTTCTGCATGTTAATTAAACAAGTAGTGATGTCTGATTCATGAATGAATTGTTCTATTGTGTCAGATCTTTTCAGTGAATAATTTACTAAACCAGTCTGAATGATTTGTTGATATTAACGAATAAGACTGATCTGATTCCTGTAGGTTAATGAGCACCTGTCACCTGGCTTGGCCAGCCAAGAGGTCCTTATTTCACAAGCTCTGATTAGTTGACATTTCACTTTAACCTTGAGCTCAGAGAACGTTCTGTCTTGGAAGAGTGGGATAAAAAATAGTAAGTGACTTGAGAAAGAAAAAAAAGGAAGGAAAATCAGCACAGCGGGTTGACTGAAAGTACATGGACAATATTGTTTGCAATACATGTTAACTTGTTCAACACGGCCATCTTCGCCAGTTCCTACAAACATTTTAATGGTCCTTTCATACAAATGACCACATCATTTGCTTGGACCACAAATGTGATATAATAACTCAATCAGTCGTGATGTTAGTGAAAATGAACTCCAGCCTGTCCTTATATCAGACTTACAATTACTGGAGATTACAAGAGAATTATTTCCACATGTTCTCAATAAAAACACCATAATCTCTCTCTCCCAGCACATTAAGGTGCTTTTGTTTGGCATTCAGCTGAGAGAGAGAGAGAGAGAGAGAGAGAGAGAGAGAGAGAGAGAGAGAGAGAGAGTGAGTGAGAGAGAGAGAGAGGAATAAAGAGAGCATACTGAGTGACAGACTAATATAGCATGTTACTATCGTAATTATAGCTGACAGATTTATATAGTGTTGGAAAAATCTGTAAATATCTTAAGCACATATGTGACCCTGGACCACAAAACCAGTCATAAGATAAAATTTTACAAAACTGAGATTTATACATCATATGAAAGCTCAATAAATAAGCTTTCTATTGATGCATAGTTTGTTAGGATAGAACAATATTTGGCCGAGATACATCTATTTGGAAAATCAGGAATCTGAGGGTGCAAAAAAATCAAAATACTGAGAAAATCACCTTTAAAGTTGTCCAAATCAGGTTCTTAACAATGCATTTTACAAATCAAAAATTACATTTTGATATATTTACAGTAGGAAGTTTACAAAAAATCTTCATGGAACATGATCTTTACTTAATTTCCTAATGATTTTTGGCATAAAAGAAAAATCAAAAATTTTGACCCATGCACACTAGGAATCTCACTCACCAGCTACATGGAAGTTTAAAGGGATAGTTCATCCAAAAATGAAAATGACCCATGATTTATTCACCTCACGCCATTGTAGATGTATACGACTTTCTTCTTTCAGAGGAATATAATTGAAGTTACATTAAAAAATGTCCTGGCTCTTCCAAGCTTTATAATGGCAGTGAATGGCTGTTGAGATTTTGAAGTCTAATAAAGTGCATCAATCCATCATAAAAGACCTTCTGAAGTGATTTGTTGCATTTGTAAAAGAAAAATATCTAGATTTAAAACTAGCAAATGACGTAGGATGTAGGCAAATGCCGTGCAAACGTGGAAGTGATGAATGCAGAAGCACAGTGGAGAAAAAAAACAAAAAAAAAACACCGGTCATGAATTAGATATACAAAATGAGGATTTGTAAAAAAAAAAAAAAAAAAATGTCGGAAGATTTCAATATAAGCCTAGAGAAGATTGGTTTATACCTACGTCTAATGTCATCAGCTGGAATGCCACTATCTTGTGAACGTGTGTATGACAGTTAGTGTAAGCTAGAGATTACGGTTTATAGTTTTAAATATGGATTTTTTCTTATACAGATGCACTGATTCACTTCATTAAAGGCATTTATTAAAGGAGAAGTTCACTTCCAGAGCAAAAAATTACATTTAATTTACTCACCCCTTGTCATCCAAGATGTTCATGTCTTTCTTTCTTCAGTCATATGTTTTTTGAGGAAAAGAAAATCACAATTTCTATACTTAATCTCAAATGCTCGTCTATAGCTCTGCGTGTACTCTGTGTATTCCGGTTCAAGAAAGTTAGGGTATGTCGAAAACTCCCATCTCATTTTCTCCTGCAACTTCAAAATCGTCCTACACTGTTGTGGACGTTTGCGTTTGATCTTCTTTGCATGTTCACTTTGTAAACACTTTGTCACCTGCAGCGATATACAACAATTCTGAAGTTGGATGGGAAAATTAGTTTGTTAACCTACCCTAACTGTCTTGAACTGGAATACACAGAGTTCAGGCAGAGCTAGACAAGACGAGCATTTGAGCTTAAAAAAGTATATAAATTGTGAATTTTTTTAGAAAAAAAAAACCTGATTGTTTTGCTAGACAAAACCCTTCTTCCTCGCCTGGGATCGTTTAGAGCCATTTGAAGCTGCATTTAAACTGCATTTTGGTGAACTTCTTCTTTTACCCTTTCGGAGCAGTGTGAAGTACCTTTTATGATGGATGGATGCACTTTATTTTGCTTCAAAATCTCAAAACCCATTTACTTCCATTATAAAGCTGGGAAGAACCAGGGCTATTTTTAATATAACTCTGATTATATTCATCAGACAGAAGAAAGGCATATACACCTAGGATGGGGCAATGGGGCAATTTTCATTTTGGGTAAACTATCCCTTTAATGCTTGTTTCAGTGCTAGATTAAATTATGTCCCTTTAAATCAGTGTTCGCTAGGCTCATTCAACAGAAAACTATAATTTTCCTTCACCAAAAATGTAGGTAAAGTGGCCCAAAAAAGTATTTCAACACTTTAGCTACACTTAAAATTGTATTAATGTCTTTGAAGTAGCGATATAACAAACTACAAAACCCATGCAACTTATTTAGAATAAAGACAGCACACTTTTCAGGTAAAATAAAAATGTTATATAAATGTATACTTAATATAATCACTAAATTTTTTTTAGAAAACACTGAAAAGAATCTATTGCAATAAAATTCAACCTAAGTGTCGCAAATACTTTTTGGGCCACTACTTGTTATTTTCAGTCCTTTTCTGACTTTCTATGTATTTCCTAATATCCATTCAGATACAATTTCTTAGCCGTCTAAAACAAAAGCAAAGACAGTGCTCCGGAGACATCAATATCAGGTCAAGCATCCTGAGGAGGAAAAAAAATAAAAACAAACTTCCACATCCATATCAATAGGAAGTTTAATTTAAGGAAGCTAAAGTGTTGTTTAAAGAGGTATGGAGAGAGTTGTTGATAGATGAAAGGCTAAATATGGAAGAATGCAAGAAATTGATCCCATTGGCCATTGTGTGTGCGCTGACCAACTCTGTCCATCTGGCTGAAATACAAGACAAACTTCATAAAAGGGCAAGGAAAAACAGGTCACTCCTGATGAGAAAACAGCACTGACAAAGAGCGTTCTCATTGTGCTTCACTGCTGTTAGGATGTTTCTCCTTAAAAGAGACTAGGATGCTTTGTTTCACTCAATTTCTATGTGAGCAGACTGTGAGTTGAGTGTTCGAGTGGGTGTGTCAATGATACTAGGCAGCTTTCATAAGGAAGTAAGTGCATATGTTAGTTCAGCTAAAGTGCATGGAAATATAAGCCTGATTTCCCTCTGTTTGTATGGACTGTAACAGTTATCTTTATTACAGAGGGAAAAATACATATGTCTAACACCGGTCATATGACAAAGCAGAAAGTGTTCACATGACCTTAATGGTGCTGTGAGTTTTAATTCCAAAAGCATGTGTTTCAAATATAGATAGTTGTTTTAAGTTTTTCAATTCTGCTGTCAAACAATTTGGTTGTGTTTTAAAATGTAATTGTGGAACTGAAATGTCGAAACCAAAACATCACTATGGCTTGGGTTTCTAATGTTTCTAATTTGTTAAAATATGCTGAGTGAATGACAAAAGTTTAACTTGAGCTAGCCAAGAAAAACACATCAGACACTGGTCCGCTGTGGGACAGACTTTCTTTTAGAGGCATAATCAATGTATCCTTTGTTGCTGGTGAAAGGAAAGAGAACTATTGTCAAATACATATAGGGTATTTTTTTTTTACAAGAAGCATGACTTTTAAAATATTCCCATGAGCGCTTTACAACATGGAGGTTCAAAAATAGACAGAGTACTTCTCCACAAGCAAGGACCACCGGAGCATCTGGCAAAATCATGCATATGAAACACAAACCTTCGTATTGCACAAGAATATGAGAAACTGAAGCGGTCAATCTAAGGGTCGCATTTTTATGTGAGAAGCAAGAAAATGATACACAGAATACTATGACATACATGAGAAATGTAACCCAATGCTGTGTGAAGTAGAGATGAGAACTGTAAAGTGTTTAACGATTCTGGTTCCGATTCCTCCAAATGATTCAGGATCAGTTCCTTAAATAAGTCTTTTAGAACATGTAAAACAATTTTGGCTGTAGTTCTCATTCTTTTTTTGGTAACAATAAATGCATTAACAATATATGAATTCACCCAAAAATTAAATTGTCGTTCCAAACCTGTATGACTTTCTTTCTTGTCAATGGTAATCAAAACCATTTGATTAACAATATTCTGGTTACCAACAACTGTTCACTCTTTCTCGGACTACAATGTTTAATGCTCGATAATTCTATTTCTTCAGTCGAAAAGAAATTATGGTTTTTGAGGAAAACATTCCAGGGTTTTTCTCCATATAGCGGACTTTAATGGTGGCCAACGGTTTGAAGGTCCAAATTGCAATTTCAGTGCAGCATTAAAGGGATCTACATGATCCCAGCCAAGGATTAAAGGTCTTATTTAGTAAAATGACCAATCATTTTCTAAAAAATAAAATCAAACTTTATATACTTTTTAACAACAAATGCTCATCTTGCACTAGCTCGACTTCACACATTAAGTAGCTACGTTGGAAAGGTCACAGATGACATAGGCCAGTGACCCAGTGTTTACACAGCGAACGTGCAAAGAAAGTCAAACGTTCTTTACAAAAAAGTTTTTCGCTCTCCCTTACCTTTCTGAACTGGGTGACATAGACATAGATGAAGAACTGTGTGAAGTTGGGACGTGGATCGCTGAGCTAGTGCAAGACGTGTATTTGTGGCTAAAAAGTATATAAATTTGTATTTTTTTTTAGAAATTGACCTATCGTTTCACTAGATAAGACCCTGATTCCTCGGCTGGGACTGTGTAGAGCCATTTGAAGCTGCACTGAAACTGCAATTTGGACCTGTTGATCCCTATTAATGTTTACTAAATGGAGACAAATCCTGGAATGCTTTCCTCAAAAATCTTAATTTCTTTTTGACTGAAGAAAGAAAGACATGAACTTCTTGGATGAAATGAGGGTGAGTAAATCATCAGGAAATTTTTATTCTGGAAGTGAACTAATCCTTTAATAAATCTAAGAAATGTGAGGAAAGATGAAGAGGCAGAATGACAGACACAGAACCTGCTTCATACAGCACAGCGGCCTGGCTACGCTCAGGATTGCTGGATGCTGCTGGGGGCATTTAGCGAGGCTGTTAATGTGCGTGTGGCAGCTGGTTACAGGCTCTTTGAGGAAGCTGTAGGTCTGAGAGAGGCCAAAGTGTTTCATACCTGCCCCCCACCCGCTGCCCCCTGCTCCCTTTCCCCATCCAGCACAGAACAACGGCCCCTTACATCGCTGGACTTTCTCACCTCCTCAAGCCCAACACAAACAGAGCGCAATGTGGAAAAAAGATCCCTTTTTTCCCAAGTGTGCGAGAGAGCTTCACCAGATGTTTATAAACCATAACTTTGAAATATGGCACAAAAATGCTTACAGGCTGTCATGTTGCGTTAATACTGAGAGGACGACAAAAAAAGCCTAATTATTTCCAGATGAGGATTTTTTTCTCTCTTTCTTTCTCATGTTGGAACGCAAGGAGTGTCCAAACTTCATAAATCTGAAATATGTGCTGCGCTCTCCATTTTTTGCTTCCTCTGGATGCCCCCCACCCAGTCGAAAAAGAAAGAATGAAGAAGAAAAACACAGAATGGAAGTGGGCTACAGAGAGCTTGGCCTCGGGGGTGGGGGTAGGTGGAAGAGTTACTGCCCTCTAGTTCATTATAAAAATCAGCTCGGAGTGTTTGCCTTTCTGAGCGGTTTCCTCATGCTGCGAATCGGCGGTGGAAAGAATCTAACGTTTATCATCATTTTGATGAAAATAAATCCATAAAGCATGTAAAATTGGCTCATTCTGGCACCGTTTTCTCCTCACCGTTCACTCCAAAGGGAAAAAAAACCGAACGAACGGTCCGCAAAAAGTGCCAAACAGCAGCGTGACGACGAGGAAGTAGTTTTACAACCGTACTGCATACTGCCTGTGAGACTCGAACCTGGCTTCTCGCTCAGTGGAATTCAGAATAAAGGTGAAGAGCAGCAACACCACACTGTAAAGCCTGCAGGGCATTTGGGCACCGTGATTAGATTGAGTCCAATAGTACAGCCAAGACGTCAAAATGATGGAGAAACACACAGTTGACCTGCAGGTCTGGAAGCCATTAGACAGGTTTGAGGCAACACTACACCACACACAGACAGCTATTGCATCCATAATAGCCGTGGGTGTTCGCTATCATATTTCCCCACCTTTTTCATTATATTTTAGGCCCTTCTTTGTGGTTGGGGTTACCTACATGTAGCTGTGGTGTGCAGTAATAATGGTAGTTTATTCTCTGCTATGCACACATACACACAAATAAACACGCACACAGCGCTTACATCACACCTCGCTGTTTATCGAGGTTACAAAGTGCCAAATTCATGTCCTCACATAATGATTCCCAGAGTTCCAAAGTCATGGAGAATCCCTATTATCCTATCTCTCTCCGCGCAGATGAACTCATTCACAAAAAGGTCCACATCACAGATCCAAAGTAGAAGGCATTACCTCGATACAGTACAGAACTGTATATCCCTTGGGGATGCGAGCGAGAGCTTCTTGAACACCCTCGCACATGCTCGAGCGTAATTGGGATACATACATAAATTAGACGTGCAAAGTTTCCTCCCCCCGGACAGAAGTTCCTTGGTCCTTGAGATTAAGCACTCATCTCCGTATTGACATGTTTGTGCGGCTGTAGGTGTTTCGATTTAAGCCCAATCGATTCCTTTAAGTATCTAATATAAGGAAGGCAGGCCGTAAACACGTCAAATTAGTGGTAATGAATAGCACCGCACAAGTAGAAGGGGCTGTCGAAGCCCGTACGAGGGACAATACATTAGGAAGAGTTATATGTGCCTGCCCTCTCCAGCACAGAGGGTTAAACGGCGCCTTGGCAGCCTCCGCTCCAAAGTGGATAGGGCTGTGCGGTGGTCACACACTGTTTCATTGGCTGGGGTACAACAGCAACAAGCAGAAATTAATGTGAATCTGTAGCTGATTTTAGTGGGCAACAGGGCCTGTAAACAGGAGGCTTTCACAAGCCCTCCAGCCCAGAGGAGATGAGCCAGGAGCGGGGTATGAATGCGCCAAGATGGAGCGTGGGGGTGGTGGTGAGGATGGATGTGTGGATGGAAAGATAGATATTTCACAATCACACACACGGAGCGGAGATGGATGGACAGACAAGTAAACTATAAGGCCTGTATGAAGACTTAAGAAAGACAGGCAGAGAGAAACGGAGGCAAAGAGGAAGGGAAAACAAACGTGCACATTTATTTTCCCTGGCCGTATTTATAAAACAGCGAAAACCACCCCGCTTTAATAAACCATAATTCCTTTCGGAGGGTTTTGTATATTGTTACTTACAAGAACAGCTGGGGCATGTTTTGTCTCAGCATCGTGGTTCGTAGATAGATTGCCAGAAATGAAGGGGTGTACAAAAAGATCTTGCACCCCATCTGATATCCGCTATATACGTTTGTACGAATTCAGCATTTAAATACAGAATTGTTTCATTAAATTGCAAATCTTCCATCACTGATACACAACATTAATCACCAATTAGCTTGTCTTGTGACTCTGCAATTCTGTCATTATACTATAATGGCACTTAATGATGCTTGGGAAACGTAATTAAAAGAAAAGAATATATAACATGGGAAATCACTACAAAGCATCAATCAATGTGTCTCTGTCAATGGAGAGTCCCGTCAAATGAACAAGCTTCTATTCTGACCCCATTAAGAACAAATCAAGGGCTGATTTGCTCCATGTCTAAATGTCACACAGAGTTAGTGCTATACAAGACAGCGATGATTACTTTTGCCAATATAGTTCTCAAGTGGGAAGCTAACATGGAAGCAAAAACGATCGGACAGAACATAAGTAAACAATTAAGTTTAAAAGGTCTAAAAGAACTGTGTCTGTGTTTTTCATCTTGTCTATACAATTAAAGGGTTAGTTCACTCAAAAATGAAAATTAGCCCATTATTTACTTCCCCTCCCGGCATCCTAGGTGTATATGACTTCCTTCTTTTAGACAAATCCAATCAGAGTTATATTTAAAATTATCCTGGCATTTCCAAGCTTTAGAATTGCATGGGTGGGTGTTTCTCTTCATCAGTTCAAAAAAAGTCCAATAAAGTGCATCCATCCGTAATGAAAGTAGTGCCTCACACTGCTCCAGGGGGTGAATAAAGGCCTCTTGTAGTGAATAGATGTGTTTTTGTAAGAAAAAGATCCATATGTAAACCATAAGAATCACTTTAATATAGCCTGCGCTCTCTGTTGTACATGCAAACTGTTCCGGGCAGATGACGTATGACGTCGACATGTGACGAACGCAGATGCGCTGTGGAGAAAGGTAAACAAAGCACCAGTCACGAATTAGAAGTTCAAAACAAGGATTTGTAAAGAAAAATGTCAGAGGATTTCAATGTAAACCAAGAGGAGACTGGTTTGTTTCTGTAAACAAACGTTAGTTTTCACGAGACTCACAGGCATAAACGTCCAACGTCATCCGCCCGAGCTGCTTCCATGTACAACTGTTAGTGCAAGATAGATTAAAGTGGTTATTATGTCTTAGTTATGGATATTTTTCTTTAAAAAAAACACATCGATTCGCTACAGGAGGCCTTTATTCACTCCCCAGAGCCATGTGAGGCACTTTTTATTATGGATGGATGCACTATATTGGACTTGTTTTGGACTGATGAAGAGAAACACCCGCCTATTGGCATTCTAAAGCTTGGAAGTGCCAGGATAATTTTTTATATAATTCTGACTGCATTCGTCTGAAAGAAGGAAGACATATACATCTAGGATGCCTGGAGTGTAAGTAAATACTGGGATAATTTTAATTTTCAAAAGAACAAACCCTTTAAAGCAAATGTTGTTTTGGATGCTATTGACTTTCATTGTATGGTCAAACATTCTTCAAAAAATCTTCTTTGTGTTCCACAGCAGAAAGAAAGTCAAACAGCTTTGCAATGACATGAGGGTGGGTAAATGATGATAATTTTCATTTCTGAGTGGATCTGTCCTCACATATACCTGTTATTGAATGTTTGGTTAATGAAGGCTGTTAGAGGTCACTCAGATCGATCAGTTATCAGAAAAGCCAGAGATCACCGGTGCGTAATGCACTCTGGCAAATGCCATAATTGAGTGACGTGCACATGCTCTATTAGCTTTGTGGATTTATTGTGGTGTCCCTGTCCATTTATCTCCTTTATGATGTTGTAATCATAACCACACATTGTGATAAATAATTACTGCCATGGAATAAACAGCTAAACACACCGATACCTGCACTAATGGCTCCACATTCATAATTCAGCTATCTCACTCCTCTGCCACTCTGCAGTCAATTTACTGAATCACAGCCAATTGGCAACCACAGCAGGAGGTGAGAATAGCCAGAGCAATCAAACGAACGGTAATATATGCAGGTTTGTCTAACAGAGTTCACGTTGCCTCATTCTCTGTGGTGCCACCTGTGATATCTAAACGGCTAAATGCAGCCTCCGTCATCCATTAGGTCCCTCCGACCCTCTCATTAGTCCTACTCACAGCAAATTACCCGCAGCAATTAGAATAAATATCAAACACAACAAGCCCCGGCCACGGCACATTCGGGTTCACGCTGGAACACCTACTGTGGGTGTTCTGATTAAGGTGAAACTTACATAGGAGCCCTGCAGTGCAGCCTAGGTAAAACACTGTGTTAAATGGACAGTGTCACCGCAGTATTTTTGTCATGTCAGGATTGCGCCTTTTGCATTGTATGACACAGAGACTGAATACAATGAAATGCATTGTTGCAGTAACTACAGCCAGAGACTGCCTTTAACTCAAAACCAGAATCAGAACATATCAAATGCAAGTATTTGCTGATTATATACTCCATTAATATTTTGGTGGTTTAATCGAGGGTTTTCACTTACTGTACGTCACTGTTTGGTCAGTTACCCGATTGGGCGGCCATACTAGAGATACTCAGATGTAAACAACAGCATGGATTGCACGGTTAATGTCCTACTGAATACATTGTTCTGCTAATTTACGCTGTCTAAACCATGGAAAAAACATATGAAAGCTGCTAAATCATATAGAGAAGGACTTAGTAAGCAGGGAAGGGTGCAATATTTTGACAAAATAAAGTTAGTATTAATTAAGATATCAGCCTAATATTTCACCTACCTGACCATAAATAATAAGAACAATGTTGTCAAGATTCTTGCCCTGGAAATCCTAATTCAGTTTATACAACCACAAATGCCTTTTGATCCTTAGGCAGTTTTTTGCACTCTTCTGTTATAACTTTTGTCAGTCTATAGTACTCCAAATGTTTTTCCCGGTCCGACCGATTAGTACAGCCCCAAACATGACAATAATTGACCATTTTTAGCAGCAATAATCAGCAAAATTTGCAAGTTTTGTTTAATTCAGTGGCATTGTTTAAGTTCTGTGCCGCTAATATGGCCAACTAATGTCTGAAATCATGTGGCTAAGTGATATAGACATATAATGCAGTCAAGACCTGCCTAGAACTACGTTCGCTATGCGTTTCCATAATTGCACACCTTAGTCAGCCAATCAGATTTAAACATTCAATGGCCCTGTAGTATAAACTTTAATAATATCTTACAATACTACTGTTGTTGAGCATTAAAAAAACACATTTGAAAATCTCACTGACCCCAAACTACCCCCAAATCAACAGTAGTGTATGATTATTCATAAAAAAGTGGTAATGTCTGAATTAACATGAACCTTTTTAAAATAAATGTGTTTCCAAAACCAGTGTTAATGATTTGTTTGGAAAATGGACTGATCTAGATAATACAGCACAGTTTAGGGGAAGATAATCAATAATTTCTGATCTGTTCACCCAACGAATCTACCATATGACTTCAGAAGATTTGGGATATACTGTATTATGGAAGTCACAAATCATGCTCTCATGGTGTCCTTTTTAAAACTTTAAAACTTCAGTCTGTATTTATTGTAATTACATGCACCAGCACAACCAGTAGATTCTTTCAAAACAATCGGTGAGTGCATGAATGTATAAAATTACACAAATTACACCACAAATATCTGCAACAAATGTCCTGCATAGGCGTGCAGTGAAATATGAAACCATGTAATGCAGACTTCAAACTGCTGAAGATGGACCCTGATGTGCAGAATATGAAGTAAATCTTGATTTATGCTTTTGCCCTTTTCTCCGAGTGCACGTTAATAGCAGTAAATCTCCAGTCATGTCTAGAGGGAACTGTCTACAGTGCAAAAAATCTGGGAGGCTTTTGCAAATCAAGCCTGCATCTGAATTGGCTATTATAGACAAACATGCAACAATTATAAAAATATGACTGTTTAGAATTTTCGAAAAATGTACAACCTCTTGTAATCACTGTTATATTAGTACCTAACAAAGAAAGACAGCCCAAAATGGGAATGACAACAAAAGTATGTGAACAGCATTATTGTCATTGTCTATGGCCATATTATTCACACAGCAGCAGAATAGGCTACTGTTAACAGTCACAGAGTTATAAAAGAATTCGATAGCCAAACTTCCGTATACTTTTTAGTAATACACTATGAACGGAACTGTTTAACAATCATAGGCTCTTGCCAGGAGTTAATAAGTTTGAACATGACGGACGAGAGGCTGAAGCTGAAACGTGTAACTTAGACAGATGAGACAAAGTGTTCAAAAGGCCAGAACGCTTTACAAACGTGACACAACACGGTAAAAAGGTGCGAGGTGCGTTTTTGAAGTTATTAACTATCTAGGGTTACCACTTTTAATACAAAAAAATAAGGGACGCATACTGTTTGGAGAGGGGGGGGGGGGTGGTCGGGGATCTGAAAATCTCAACAAACAACAAACCATGGACAATATATATATATATATATATATATATATATATATATATATATATATATATATATATATATATATAGCCATTATCATTATCACATAAAAAAGTTTAAATCCATTGGCTGGTGCCATGCAAAATAATTAAAGGTTTTTTAGGCCTATGGTAAAAGTATAGTAGTATCCGTGTTTTTTTTTGTTTTTTTTGTTTTTTTTTTTTTGGCATTTTGCTTACAATTTGTTTAACCAAAATTTTACTACAAATACCATAAAGTGTAGCAAACCCTTTGTTAATTTGTGGTTACCATAGTTTAACTATAGTAACCATGGTTTTTGGTTTTTAGTGAAAACATGGTTAATTTTTGTAAGGGTCATATTGTTGCTAGCCATAGCTCCCTCTAAACTTGTTATAAAACAATGTGAATATTTGTCTGCTAAGTTCCAACTCTTTACAACAGTTATGTAATTTTGTTAATTTTGCAGCAAACTGACTGGTATTGATAATATTTGCAAGCAGTTAATGCTTAACTAAGTAAACAAAGACAAAACTACAATAGTCTATTTACAAATGTATCTGACCTGTAAATGATGTCCTGAACAGGACAGTTTTGCCTCTCTGCTCCACCTGGTCGCTCTATTCTCGAGTCTTGCATTATTTTGGCGGACGCGCGGATGGGCGGAGCGAGCGTGCGCGTGGCGAATTGCATTGTCAGTCAAGACGAACCGGATTACGATTTATTAAGAGTTTTATTATTGAATGGCGAATTTGGAAATAATCACTTTAGTACATTCGGCAGGCAACAGAAACAACAATATATATGAAAATAAAATATAAATAAAAAAAATGGCAGCGGGCCAAATTGACTGCTAGGCCACGGGGAATTCTCCCGATGATAAAAAATACGGGACAAAACCCGTCCCGTATTGATTCAAAACTGGACGCGCAATTTCATTCTCAAATACGGGACGATTCCGTATTTTAAGGGACGGGTGGCAACCCTATCATATATATGTGACCCTGGACCACAAAACCAGTCATAAGGTTAAATTTTACAAAACTGAGATACATCATATGAAAGTTCAATAAATAAGCTTTCTATTGATATATGGTTTGTTAGAATAGGACAATATTTGGCCGAGATACATCTATTTGAAAATCTGGAATCTGAGGGTGCAAAAAAATCAAAATACTGAGAAAATCACCTTTAAAGGTGTCCAAATTAAGTTCTTAACAATGCATATTACTAATCAAAAATTACATTTTGATATATTTATAGTAGAAAAAGATCTTCACGAAACATGATCTTTACTTAATTTCCAAATGATTTTTGGCATAAAAGAAAAATCTATAATTTTGACCCATACAATGTATTTTTGGCTATTGCTACAAATATACCCCAGCGACTTAAGACTGGTTTTGTGGTCCAGGGTCACATATGGTCTTGAGGACTGCGTTTTTAGAATGACGAGTCATGCGCAAGACCAATTTTGCACGTTTAATGTAGTGGTTTCATTAACTTAAGGAGATATTCTTTGTGTCATTTGATGGCTTTTGGTCACTGTCTTACACCAGTGCTGCTCCTGTCAGTTTAGTGGTCTCTTCACAATCCTATGCTAAAAACCGCTGTTGATTAATTCAAATCAATGCGTCGCGTCAGCTGTGACTTTCCAGTCTTACTGACGTCGCCATCACTGATTTACTTTATTACCACTATGGTGAGAAAAGGTGATTGACTTCGATTTTTAGCCTACTGTACACTGCTGTGTGAATGGGAAAGTTTGAGAGTCACACCTGTCATCAAATATTATAACACAACAGTCATATATCCACCTTATTTTTCCGTAAGAGTGGGCGTGTTCATTTGTAAATTTGATGGGTCTGGCTTCCGATCTCATCAAACCAGCTGGTTTTGCTGCTTAACATTGCAAATTGGTGTGACTTACCATATCATTTTAATGTATTATCTTCATTATGAACTTACTAGTTTGTAGTGCACACAGTTTTACAGTTTAAAGGGTCACACTTTATATTAGGTGGCCTTAACTATTATGTACTTACATCAACAAATGAGTACAATGTAGGAAATATTACATTGCAAAACACTTTTGCTTCTTTTAAGGTGGGACATGGGTAAGATTAGGGAGAGGTTTGGTGGTATGGGTAGATTTAAGGGTGGGTTAGGGTGTAAGGGATGGGTCAACAGTGGTAATTACAGAAATTAATTACAAATGCAATTACATATAGGTTTTTAAAAAGTACAACGTAAAAACATGTATGTACACAATAAGTACATTGTACCAAATTATTAATTTAAATGTAAGTACATAGTTAAGGCCATCTAATGTAAAGTGGGACCGTTTAAAGTTACTTAGTTGTTATTCTTCTCGTTATTTCCCTATAGCGGCTTATAAATCGGAAGTCTCGTCTATAGGCTTACTACCACTTTGAAGAATGAGGTGAGTAAAAACTATAATATAAAATATTGTATAAAGGTTTACAATACCCAAACACTAACTTTACGAGCCTATAGGCCTACAATTGAAACAGAAACTTCATATTGAAAGAAGTGAACAATAAACCCAGCTGTCTTTATTTTACAACCACAACAATCCCAATGCATCCAACTCCAGGAGGGAATTGTCACTCATCATTTGAGGCCAAATGTTTTGACAGCACATGTCCTTTATGATCTGTTGAAGACCTGATGAGTAGAACAGTGGAGTCATGTAAAGGACATTTGGGTTTGCATTCGCAGCATTATTGTGGCCGTTTTGTGTGTGAAGTGTCTGTGCGCCTGAAGAGGCCCCTGGGCTGAAACACAGTCCCAACCCCCTCTACCCCTTATTCCCCACATCCCGCTATCCCCATGGCTCGGCCTGCAGTGTTTTTTGTGTTGTGCGATGACAGGCCTGCGTCCCCCGGGAGGGCCACCCCCCAACCTGTACCCCCACGCTCAGGTACCAGGCAGCGTTTCCTTCTCTCTTTTGGCGCCTTCCCGCATCGGTTCGAACATCCCTCTCTGATCTCCGGTATCTCTCTCGTCTCTCTGTGGACTATGAGGACCCTCTCGCTCGCTCGCTCTCCGTTCCTCTCTGTATCGTGTCCTCTTCTTCTCTCTTGTGGCTTTTTATTCATTCAAATTTTTTTCCCTCTTTTCAATTCGTCATCTTTGTCTTGCTCGTTCCTTGTTTTCTCCTTTTCTCCGTTCTCCCCGAGCTCCCCAGTGGGACCCCTGTTTTCCCTCTCAAAGATGCCTTTCAGCTCTCCTCTCCTCCTCTATCCCTGCTCATGGGAAGAGCTGGAGACGATCTGCTTTATTTATTAATTTTTTTTTATTTGGTTCGGGCTGAGGTAGCTCCTGCATGTATTAGTCTTTATCTTAAGGTATAATGTGAAAGGTTTTTGAGCAGGTATCTGTGCAGAACAGAACATTCCCTGCACGACTAATAATGGAATCATATGCAATAATGTTGTATGGATTACATCAGGACCTGCTGGCTGGAATATCTGGAAAGCATGCGTGTTTACAATATTTCCAATGTAACAAATTACTTATATGTGACCCTGAACCACAAAACCAGTCTTAAGTAGCATGGGTATATTTGTAGCAATAGCCAAAAATACATTGTATGTGTCAAAATTATCGATTTTTCTTTCTTGCCAAAAATCATTAGGATGTTAGGAAAAGATCATGTGTTTTGTAAATTTCCTACTGTAAATTAAAATTAGTTTTTGATTAGTAATATGCATTGCTAAAAACTTCATTTGGACAACTTTATGGACAAAAGGCAAATTTTTGATTTCAGATTCCAGATATTATAATAGTTGTATCTCAGCCAAATATTATATTCAAATGTCATTTTCAAATCAAAATTTCAAAAATGTGACTTTTATGACTGGTTTTGTGGTCCAGAGTCACATATAACATTAATATTAGGAAGTCTTTTTTATCATTTAAACATTAAAAATGACCAAAATTAAAATATATACATACTAGTTGATAATGTAGTGTCAGAAATTCTAAAAATATGTATATATTTTTTATTTTTAAATGTTAATTTTTGTAATTTTAAAAATATTATATAAAAAATAACTAGAATATCAAATCAAATCAAATATAAAATAAGCATAATTCCCTTTCCTGGCAGTGGATTTTTACTTTATTTTTCTTATCACTATATGAGTACTTCTCAACATCTAGCCCATCTCAATTGTTTCTCCTAGACAGCAATGTGTTTTAAATTGATCTTCTTTCAAGACCAAATTATCTGAGGTTTGGTATCCACATTAATTTTATTGCTTATATACTCCACGCCCACAATTTTCTCATTTGTGACTGCTCTTATTTCTTCCAATGAATTTTAGGAGAAACAAGATGCTTAAAGAACATAACCAAGAACCAAAGGAGAAGTGTACACCTCTGTGTGCTTAGTACTCATGCTCTGATGTGTCAGCTTTATAAGTGCCATATAAAAATAATCAGCTCACTCATTAACGCTGGAAGAGGCTGGTTTGCTCTATAGAGTTTCTGTCAGCGAATGTCAACAATGACAAGTGGAGAGAGATGCGCACACACCTCTGTTCAAATTGTCATCTATCAGTCATTCCTGTACATTAGCTCCCAGACAATCTTCCCCTGGGATCTGTGACGAAGAGAGAGTAGGAAGAGTGACAGAAAGAGAGAAAAAGACACAGTAAGAGAGAGAAGGAGAGATAAGTAATCCTTCACTTGTGATGTTTAATGTTCAAAGCGGGCTTTGTTTGCTAAGTGCCTCACAGCGGGGTGTGGACTGAAGGTTTGGGGGGGTTAGAGGGGTGGCCGTGTCTCTCAATAATCCATTAGCTAATGGCTATCCAAAGCTCTGCCTTCTTACCTCCGTACGGCAGCCGGCGGAACGAAAATACTGACATCAAACTGACAATTAGTGACTCCAAAACACTTGTTACAACTAGGAATGTATTCTCGTAGAATAATTTTTGTGCACAAAGAAGACAAAAATAATGACTTTATTCAACAATTTCTTATCTTCCGTGTAGGGCTGACACTAATAATTATTTTGGTAATCAAGTAATCTGTCGATTATTCTCACACACTGTAAACCCTAATGTTGTCTTTACTTAAACAATCAAGTTATGTTGACTAAACATTACTTACAATTTTGTGTGTTGGTCCTGTCACTTAAAAATGTGAGTTAATTTAACTTATTTACCATCAAAATGCATAAACTTAAGATTTTAAGTGTTGTGAGCTCAAAATCATGATTAATCCTTAGAAGAAAAAAAAACATTTTCAAAAGGTCAGTTTCACAAATGTAGTCTTTTTCCTTTTTTAAAAATTATAATACCATGTGCAAGGTCTTTTCTCTGTTTTAAATCAGAAAACAAATTGCTTCAGTTACAATTATTCACCATAATGGGAACACATTTGGGCTACTTATTTTTATTTATTTTATTTTTGTGACACTGGGTTGCACAGTTTGATTTTAATGCTTTTAAGCAAAGCTGAGGAGCTTCTACTCCCTTCGGAGAGGCGTGCAAATCATACGATTCCCCACATCCACATTCAGCTGTGGTGCGTGCATTATGGTAAAAACAAGTGTTTTGCAAGAATTTTCTTTTTACGCTTGAACCAGATATTAACAGCACAAAGTATGCCAATCTTTATGTAATCCATATAGTAAACTAGTTTGTAAACTCTACAGAGAGCGCAAAATCACATTTCAACTACTAATAGCGAAAGTGCTTTACCGGAAATCTGACACTTTATTATAGTTTGAAAATGGCCCGCGCTTACATGCTCACATTTCGCAGTTCTTTATTTTAATGTGATTGGACATGCAAGGAGTTCCGCCTAGCAACAAGAGAGCTGATTTGTCCTTTTGCCGTCGTCTGTTTTGTTGCTGACAAGTTTGAAGACAGAAGTTTTTCTTCTATGTTCGGTAAGTAAATTATGTAAATGTTGATATAAAGTGACGATTTTGAGTGAAATATGCTTATTTAAGTCCTTGTGGTACGTTTCTATAATAAAAGACAACACAGCCATGGTCAAACTTTGACAGCGTAGCTATCAAGTAAGTTAACGTTAACTTATATGGATTTGAGATGGTATGATAACTGAGATATCAAATTAACGTTAGTCTTTATTTGATTTGTAAAACCGAAACATATTAACGTTAGTTAATTCACTTAATCATAGTGTAATTGTGTATTTCTGTGGGAAAGAGCATGGCAGCCACTTCTGAGATCAATTAATTAACAATATATTGTGCATAATGTTATCAAAGTATGAATGAAAAGTCGACAATTTTGACTTGTACAGAGCATTTGTAAAGTATGCACATTTAGTTTTATTTTTGGATAACGCTGTAAGACTACAATCTTAATTATAGATTCATTTTTTTTTTTTTTTTTACTGATTGTTAAACTTATTATTTTCAACTTTTCTGTTACAGGTTACATGAGGCAATTACATGTGGAAATGTAAGTATTGTGTTTTTGACTCTGCAAGCATTTTTGTTCAGCAAAATAAAATCATGTGTTTTACAACAATTAAATTTTTTTTTCTTTTTATTTTTTTTGTGGTCTATTCCTTTAACATGATAAAGAAAACCAATTCTTAGCCTTCATTATTTACTAATTATTTATTAGCCTGTAAAGCATTTCTGTGTGGAAGCTAATGTGATTAGTGACCTGATGTTTCCCCCAAGGTTTGCATGGAGTTCAACAGAATTAAAGGCAAAAATCTAATGCAGGAATTCTAGAAAAACCTGGACAGACACAGTTCATGGACCTTTGTAAAACCAGAAGGGGGTCTCCTGGTCAGCGCTTGTTGAACTTTTTACAGAAAATAAAGGTCAGTAATTATTTTAACATAACTTGAAGGATAGAAACCAAAAACGGAAATCCTCTCATCATTTCCTCACCCGCAGTTGTTCCAAAACCTGTATAAATTTCTTTGTTTTGCTGAAACCAAAGGAAGATATTTTGAAGGAATATTTGTAATCAAACTATTTTGGTGCAGCACTGACTTCCCTAGAATTTCTTTTTAGTATGTACATGTGAGTGGTGCATCAAAACAGCTTGGTTTGGAAAAAAAATTAGGGTGAGTAAATGACAGTATTTATTTTAACAATGTAATTTATTGATTATTTTCTCATATCAGTAATCTTTTATGTATTATAATCTAAAATTTTATTTATATCACATACAAATGCTTAAAATAGATTGAAATTGAGTTTTTTGGCTTTAATAGAATTTCATGTTTTAAAGTCAGCCCAGCCAACTGAGGTCCGAACCCTTGTTCTTCGGGGACTGCCTATCATGCTTGGAGATGATGATTCTTCTTTCTTCCAGTCATGTTTAGTAAGTAAATCTGTTCTTAAAAGGGATAGTTCACCCAAAAATTATTACCCCATGGTTTAATGACAATCAAGCCATCCAATCAGAGTTATAATAAAATTTATCCTGGTTCTTCCAAGCTTTTTAATGAGAGTGAATGGGGGATGAAATTTTGAATCTCAAAAAATTCCATCCATCCATCATTAAACTGCCCAACACGGCTCCAGGGGGTTTGTATCAGTTTGTCTAAGAAAATATCCATGTTGGATTAGAATTAGTGTTTAAAAAAAAAAAGCGGGCATCCTGTTAAACATCCATTGATGATAAACCTTGGATTTCTGATCACAATACTATATTTATGCGTCTTTTTTTCACTAGGTACCTGATCATCACAACACTATCCTTGATGTGCCAGTGGGGATCTTATTGGAGGACACTGATCTTCAGTCTTCCAATTCCTTGCGTTTGACTTCTTTAGTTGGAATAATTCTTGAAGGCCAAGTGGTGATGGACAAAGTGCAGGACCTCCCACAGGCAATCTGACTTCTCTTCGGTCTGATATACGCACTACACCTGAATTAACCAAGATCACTTACCAACAAGATTGATTTCATCTGGCGTGTACTAATGCCAATGGGACAGAATGCTCTCAAGCCAAGAGTGCAGTCTCTGGCAAACCAACTTTTGCTTAAGAAATCAATGTGATACTTTAACATTCTTATAAAAATAATGTTTAAATTGTTAAATGCAGAGTTCTACAACTGATGTGTCGTAGTTAATTTGGTATATTGTTACACCTCTGTAGTATGGTTTTGACAGTAATATTTCAGTATTTTTTTTTTATGAAAATTTGGTGAAATACACAATATGCTGAGTATGTTTTATTTTAGTTTGCTATGTTTGCACAAAGCTTAAATAGTCAAATGCAATGTTTAAATTAAAATAAATACTTGATACTTGAGTGAAGTGTATATGTGACCCTGGACCACAAAACCGTTGCTGGGGTATATTTGTAGCAATAGCCAAAAATACATTGTATGGGTCAAAACTGTTGAAGTTAAGATCATGTTCCATGAAGATTTTTTGTAAAATTCCTACTATAAATATATATAAATGTAATTTTTGATTAGTAATATGCATTAAGAGCTTAATTTGGACAACTTTAAAGGTATTTTTATTTTATTTTATTTTTTTTGCACCCTCAGATTCCAGATTTTCAAATAGATGTATCTCGGCCAAATATTGTCCTATCCTAACAAACCATACATCAACAGAAAGCTTATTTATTGAGCTTCTATATGATGTATACATTTCAGTTTTGTAAAATTTTTATGACTGGTTTGTGGTCCAGGGTCACATATGTGCATAGAGTTGTACAATTGATGTACTGCACTAGTTTAGCCACCTTAAGGTGTGGCTATAACTGATTTAGATTACAGTATAGTGTTAACTGTATTTTCATTAATATTGTGACATCTTGACAATAAAAAAAAACCAAAGATTAATTATCTTGTTCATTGTTTTATTTCAGTTCGGTGTGTGCACTAAAAATGCAGTCAAAAATAAGTTTCAGTTTATTTCAGTTACTTTCCATGTTGAGTTAACTTAAATATATAAGTGCATTTGAACATAATCGTTTAAGTATATTGAATAAGTACAAAGTTTATTGAACTGAATGATTTAAGTGTAATCTACAAAACCGCTAAGTTAAATAAACTTAAATATGCAAGTTTTGGGAGACTTCATTACTCAATTAAATTGAGGCAACGAGTTTACTCAATTACTTTAGTCCAGTCAACTTATTAGGGTTTTCAGTGCAATTAATTATATATATATATATATATATATATATATATATATATATATATAGCAATAATAATAGATCTAAGTGGACAATAGCCTTTAAAATACATATGTGACCCTGGACCACAAAACCAGTCTTAAGTCGCTGGGGTATATTTGTAGCAATAGCCAAAAATACATTGCATGGGTCAAAATTTTTGATTTTTCTTTTATGCCAAAAATCATTAAGAAATTAAGTAAAGTTCATGATCCATGAAGATTTTTTGTAAAATTCCTACTGTAAACATATCAAAATGTAATTTTTGATTTGTAATATGCATTGTTAAGAACCTAATTTGGACAACTTTTTTTTGCATCCTCAGATTTCTGATTTCAAATAGATGTATCTCGGCCAAATATTGTCCTATCCTAACAAACCATACATCAATAGAAAACTTATTTATTGAGCTTTCATATGATGTATAAATCTCAGTTTTGTCAAATTTAACCTTATGACTGGTTTTGTGGTCCAGGGTCACATATAGCATTGAGGCAATAATAATTAATTTAAATAAAGTATATTTTGTGACGGAATTCACCGAACACTCACCGACTTAAAGCAGCCCATTCACTGATTGATCTGCTCTGCGCCGCTTTAAGTCAGCTACACCTAATGCAGTCTGCTGGACTTTTTATTTTCACCACCTGCAAACTCAAAAGAGCTCATAAAAGGCACTTTACCTCCTCACTGCCCTCTGCTCATTTTGTTTTGGATACACCGCTTGTTCCCTTCCGGAAATCATGTCACATAGCATTGCATCTTGTCACTACTTCCCATTTTTGTTTTGTTTATAAGTATTTGGTCGGTGATGCATTCAAATTTCATTTGAACCGCACCAGAGTTCGTTTGGAAGCGGACCGAGACCCATCTTTTTAGGGTGTGTTCATACTTGTAGTTCGGCTCGTTTGGTTTATTTGGTCCGGACCAAAAAGGAAAATGATACATTTGGTCCTTGTCCGCTTAGCGTTCACACTGGCATTTTTGACAGTGAACCTAAAGACACAGAACCTAAAGGCATAGTGATACATTCATAGCCTGATTGGTCAGGTTAAATGACGTATATTTCATGACAGAACTCATGAACAGTCCAAACAAAAGGAAAAGGTGCGTTCGACTTAAAGCGTTCATATTTCATTCGAACCGCATCACAGTTCGTTTGAAAGCGGACCGAGACCCATCTTTTTAGGGTGTGTTCACACTTGTAGTTCGGTTCGGTTCGTTTGGTTCATTTTGTCCGGACCAAAAAGGAAAATGATACATTTGGTCCTTGTCCGCTTAGCGTTCACACTGGCATTTTTGACAGCGAACCTAAAGACACAGAACCTAAAGGCATATTGATACATTCATAGCCTGATTGGTCAGGTTAAATGACGTATATTTCATGACAGAACTGATGAACAGTCCAAACAAAAGGAAAAGGTGCGTTCGACTTAAAGCGTTCATATTTCATTCGAACCGCATCACAGTTCGTTTGAAAGCGGACCGAGACCCATCTTTTTTGGGTGTGTTCACACTTGTAGTTCGGTTCGGTTCGTTTGGTTCATTTTGTCCGGACCAAAAAGGAAAATGATACATTTGGTCCTTGTCCGCTTAGCGTTCACACTGGCATTTTTGACAGCGAACCTAAAGACACAGAACCTAAAGGCATATTGATACATTCATAGCCTGATTGGTCAGGTTAAATGACGTATATTTCATGACAGAACTGATGAACAGTCCAAACAAAAGGAAAAGGTGCGTTCGACTTAAAGCGTTCATATTTTATTTGAACCGCATCAGAGTTCTTTTAGAAGTGGACCGGCAGATGGCAGTGTTCACATTCACTCAAATGAACCGCACTAACAGAGTAATAGCACCACAGTTCGTTTTAATTGAACCAAACATTACAAGTGTCACAAGTGTGAGACGCACATACTTAACCTACATGCATGTAAACAATCGAAGTGCATATATTAAATCCGCAACGCATATGTTTATTTGAACTGTTTGTGAATTCTTAAGGAGAAGTTCACTTATAAAACAAAAATTTACAGATTTACTCACCTCCTTGTCATCCAAGATGTTCATGTCTTTCTTTCTTCAGTCATAAATAAATGTTTTTTTGATGCAAACTTTTCAGGATTTTTATCCATAGAGTGGACTTCTATGGTGCCCCGAGTTTGAACTTTCAAAATACAGTTTAAATGCGGCTTCAAACGATCCCAAATGTGGTTTGTAAACGATCCCAGCCGAGGAAGAAGGGTCTTATCTAGTGAAACAATAATATATATATATATATATATATATATATATATATATATATATTTTTTTTTTTTTTTTTTTTTACAATTTATATACTTTTTAACCTCAAACGCTCATCTTCTCTTGCTATGCCTGAACCTTTTCCGGTTGAAGGCAGTTAGGGTATGTCGAAAAAGTCCCATCTCATTTTCTCCCTCAACTTCAAAATTGTCCTACATTGCTGTTTTACCTTTTTTGTTAAGGGTGTTTGATCTTCTTTGCATCTTCACTTCACAAACACTGGGTTGGTACTTTTGCAGTGATGTAGGATGATTTTGAAATGATTTTTGAAGTTGAGGGAGAAAATAAGTTTTTCGACATACCCTAACTGTCCGGAAAAAAATAAGGCAGAGCAAGACAAGACGAGCGTTTGAGGTTAAAAAGTATAAAATTTTATTTAAAAACCCCTAAAAGTTAATAAATAACCAACCATTTTGCTAGATAAGACCCTTCTTCTTTTGTTTGAAGCCGCATTTAAACTGCATTTTGGAAGTTCAAACTCGGGGCACCATAGAAGTCCACTATATGGAGAAAAAACCTGACCATCAAAAACCTGAAATGTTTTCCTTAAAAAAACATAATTTCTCTACAACTGAAGAAAGAAAGACATGAACATCTTGAATGACAAGGGTGGTAGTTGCATTGCTGTCTATGCAGGGTCAGAAAGCTGTCGGATTTCATCAAAAATATCTTAATTTGTGTTCCGAAGATAAACTAGGTAAATAATGACAGAATTTTCAAGTTTGTGTCCCTTTAAAATCAAATAATTTCTCACAATCTCTTACGAATAACTCATTTGTGGACTTCTTTTGATTTTAGCAATCACACAACTACCAATTCCAGCTGTTTAAAACAACAGCAATTCCTGCTGAAATCATGTGCTAGAACTTGATTTAATGGCTTGAGATATTAACGATTCAAACTTGCATTTCACTAATGTTTCAGGGTCATGTGAAGCTCTCTTTTAAGCTGAGGTGGAGTTTGCCCTCTTGCAATCGGGTCAGCAGAATCCTGCCAGTGACTTTTACAAGCTAATCAGATCAAGAGCATCTTAAATTAAATATGCAAACTAAAAAAAAAAAAGAGGGAGAGATTAATTTTTGCTGAGGACCGTAAATGCAAATGATGAGTCAATTAAATGCAACGCGCAGTTCAATTAATAAGTTGAGGAGCCCATCATTATCATGTTTGCGAAAGTCTGAGCCCACATTCATTATGCTATCAGGTATATAATAATTTAATGAATGGGGCTAATTAAAATGTGCTACTTTAAGGGGAATTGGCGGGTTGGGGTAGAAGGAAAGTGGGCTGGGCCCAAGGAGAGATCGTTCCCCGGAGATAACGAACAATCAGACATCTGTTGGCAATAAGACGGCACAAAAATAACACGCTGGGGTTACTTTGGTAACATCTATTTTCCTAACATGCCCCCAAACACCTGCTTCCAAAACAAAGGCTCAAAGAAGACAAAAAGAATCACAGACAAGAAGTAACTTTAATTTAATATTGTGAACTTTGAAAAGTTATTTTACAGCTTTCATCAAAAATGATAACAATCTATACAGTAGTTTTGTCTTGAGTTTTCCTATCAATAGAACGGTTCAGTGTGTATCCAGTCAAAAAAAAAAAAAAAAAAAGAAACAAACAAACAAGAATAGGAGGCAGGAAAAAAGAAAACCAGCTTTTTGGTTCGGGTCTTGTGTCCTATCAAATGCTCGTCCATCTTATTCATCACGATGGATGTACTGTAACAGCCACATATGGAAAAGAAAAACATCAGTCGTCTCTGATAAAAAGTTCTCACACATCAGCATATTAAAATTTTTCTGTTAGATGGCAGATCGCAGACACACATTACAGGAGACAGCACTCATGAAAGGTCGATCATCAATGGCCGATTCGGCTGACAGTAGAATTAGACTCAAGTCACAGCGTCACAGACCGAAAGCGTTGTGCTCTGATATCGAGTCACTTTGCTCAGGGTGAGAAATTCATAGACGGTACCTTACAAAGTGCTGTGGCACGACCCAAAACATGCAGGCTCACATGCACCTCCAGCTAAAGTGAACGTCCTCTCAGAGCGAACGGTGACACGATAGAATATGGCTTTGAGCTTCTCGCCTTGTGTATGCAGAAAACATAAACGAATGAAAAAGGCAGCCTTTTGCTTTAAATTAATGAGAAAGTGCAACCCTTTGCAAACTTCTTCTCATTATCCTTCATAATTGAAACTGAAAAAAGCTGACCAAAAACTGACCAATTTGTGCTTTTTTTCTGGAAAGAAATCTCGTAAGGAACTTTGTGGCTATTGTTATTGGTAGTGAAGTCTGTACAAGTGATTGTACGCTTATGGGTTTGCATTGTTAAGGCATCTATACTGCTGGTACTGATATACGTGTGAAAGAGAGAGAGAGAGAGAGAAAATGGAATAGACAGATCTATAAGCAGGCATAAATAATAAGATAAATAAAAGAGGAAAAGAACGTAGAATAAAACTTCCTTCTAGGTTGACACGCGAAATAAAACCATCACTCTCAGAGAAGAGCCCATGCATATTATTACAATAGTACAGGTTCTGTAAGCCTCAAAGAAAAGATATAGATTTATATATATTCATCATATATTTATATATATATATATATATATAACTTTTTTAAAAAATCTACATAACTAAATGCTGTGAGATGCTACTTTTTTGCCATACATTAAAAAATTCCAAGGAAAACAATTGCTTTTAACTTACAAATTATACAAAAATAGACAATGGCTTTTTACGAATAAAACTTATTAAAAAACAAAAAAAAAGAAGCTTGACATGATACAAAACATGGATCGAAATGAACGGCGATGAAAGCAAACAAACACGAAAAACCTTCCACAATCAAAGTGAAATTGGGGAGAAAAGCAATATACAAAATCTGGATATACATACATTATTTATATGGATATTTTACAGAGACTCCCCTCTTTTTGTCCAGAATCCATGGTTTGTGTTTACCGTTGGTGAGATTTTGTCTAACTTATGCAATAAACCAAACATCAGTGTTATGGTGAGCTGCCTTAAGCCATTCTGAGATAAATACAAATAAAACAAAGACTTTGGCAACAGAAAGTATATGTACAAAAATAGACGAGCCAGTCAAACTGCTGTATGTTGGGTGTTGACACATTTGGAAAGCATTCTTCATACAGTGCTGTCTAAACATGAAAATACTTTGCTAATTCAAGTCATGTCCCCCAAAACAAGCCAAAGAAACACACAAAAAACAGTCGGCTCTCAAATAGTATTCTTCATTTATCCTATATCCTTCACTAGCGAACACAGCAAACCAAACACGTATTAAAATGTATATATCACAGTTTCATTTTTCATAGACAAAGCAAAAAAAAAAATTCAAAGAAAAAATCATCACATTCCTTGAGCACACGTTAAAATTCAAAAGATTTTTCGCTGTTAAATTAAATGGCATGGCAACTGAGTGCTTTTTCCTTCAGTCCATCTGTTTACTGCATATCTCTGCTCTATTTAGCAGCAAATATTTGCAAGAACATAAATACTGATTTGTTGTGGAAATTGGGTGGCTTTTTCTTCTCTTTGAGGACGGATCTGGACATTGAAAAATTGCGGCTTGACAGCGTTTAGTAACTCTTAAATAACTTTCCTACATCATAGCCATCCAAACCGGCTGGTACCCAGATGCGCTGTATGACTCTATGCTTATAAAAAAAGAAAACAAAACAATAGGGAAGTGAGTATGGCGCTACAATTTCATTTAGTACGAAAACAAGCAACATTATGGCAAACTATTTGTTGGCTTCTCTCTGGGACAAAAAACCCTTTCCGGCTTAACTTTTCTGTGTTCAAACGGTTGGCCGTTGGATATAAAAACTGGTCGCTATTAGAGATCTGTGCTGTTGCCCGTCACTCCTAAAGTGTCATGTTTGTGTGATACAGTCTGTAAAAAAGGCATGTGATCATTAAATTCATTTTAAAAAGCCCGTGAGCGAAACGAAAAGGAGATTCGTCTCTCTTTTCTCCATGGGCTTGGGGAAAGTCCTTCAGGTAGAGCAGTCCAGAAATCAGCTTAAAAACAAAAGCAAACAAACACTTTCTTCCCATAAAATGAGATTCCTTTGTCAAAAGGCCTGAGTTTTAAAAGTTTCAGTTTTCTCCTCCACTAGAAATTGCCTTCAGCTCAGAGCGGAGATTCTCTGGCCAGAGCTGAAATCAAATGTGCCTCTTCAGCGGCCCAGGAGCCCCTACATGGGAGGAACGATCATCCCTGGGATCGCTGTAGTCAGGAGAAGAGAGACAGAGAGAGAGAGAGAGAAGGAAAGTGAGACGTGGGATTGTTTGCTTTCATCTTTCATGCAACAAAAGGAAAAGAAAAGCATCTGGAAAGCATGCCCTACTCAAGTGGTATGAACAAATTAGACTTGCTTTGTGCTGACTTCCCATGACGTGTCTAAAAATCACAATATAGTTCAGTGTTGTTTTAGTGTTGTTTGTATTTTAAATTAGATCTTAACTTAATATTATTCTTTTTTATATTTTCTGTTTTCATATTAGTTTCATATTTTTGGTGCTTTTTGTAAATTGTCTTTTTTTATTAGATTTTATAATTTTATTTTTATGTAATATTTCAGTTTTCATATTGGTTTCATTTTGTTTCATATTTTATGTGATTTTGTATTATTTATATTTTAAATTAGAATCGAATTTTTTATTTTCAGTTTTCATTTAAATTTAATTTTAGTTTCATTTTTATGTGTTTTTTGTCATTTGTATTTATTTTTTATTATTTATTTGTATTTTAAATTAGATTTAAATGTTATTTATTTATTATTATATTTTACATTATATTTATATTTACTTTACCTATTTTTATTATATATTTTCGGTGTTCACATTAGTTTATTTTTTTATATTTTATGTGCTTTTGTATTATTTATATTTTACATTAGATTTAATTTTATATTTTTAGTTTTCATATTAGTTTCATATGTTATGTGTTGTATTTATTATGTTTTATTTTGTATTTATAGTTTTAGTTTTATTTTTTTTTCATATG